>NC_090179.1:44353808-44368808 GCF_024679245.1 Pseudorasbora parva
TACTTCTGTGCTTAACGCTGGCGCCATCTTGTGGCTTAAACAGCCGTGGGTTACAATGGAAGACTTCAAGGCGGGTTTCCTTTATAAAGTTTTAAATATGGATATTTTTCTGACACAAACGCATCGATTGGAATCAGAAGGCTCTATTAACCCATCGGAGTCGTGTGGAGCACGTTATTTGACGGACAGCTGCATTTTTATGGACTTCAGAAACAGCTCCAACTACTGCTGGGATTAACGTTAGCCTGGACTTTTTAAATATAACTCTGATTGTATTTGTCTGACAGAAGAATGTCATAAACACCTATAATGACCTGAGGGTGAGTAAATCATAGGCTTGGTTTCATTTTTGGGTGAACTAACCCTTTCAGCATTCATTTTCAACATTTAGCAGCAATAGATAAAGGCTTAAAGCAGGTTGGAGCTGTTTTTCTTCGCGGAAGCTTTGCGTAAGAGCTAATCAAATATTTCATCTCAAGACAATATTTAGTGTCTAATTTATTTGAGACTAGTAGCCGTGTAATAAGCGGGATAATGTCCACCCAGCCGGTTGTTATCTCAGAATAAACCCCTTCAGAGTAGGGGTGTAAGAAAATATCGATACACGTGAATATCGCGATATTATGTTTGGCGATACTGTATCGATTCTCAAAAACGCTGTATCGATATTTATATATTTATTTATTTACATCCAAGATTTGTGGCTTTGTGTTCGGTTTAAACCACAGACTGTATAACACCCAACCGCTAGATGGCAGTGTTATCTCAGAACGTATCACTGACGCGGAGCCGGAGATCCGCAAGGTAAAAGTGTGTGCATCGCTAGTGTTTACATTAGCAAACCCAGCTCTCAAGACGATAGCATTATTCCGCTCCTGCAGTATACAGAGCTGAAGTGTGGACTCATGTTGGCTTCAGCTAAAAAGAAACCACTAAGGAAATCGACAAGAATCATTTTCAAATCTAATACTCGGGAAACACATTGAAACAGAGAGCTCGCTTAACATCCTGACGTCACCCGCGCTGCTGAGAAGTGTTTCGATAGAATGTCCTGCACGCTTTCCTCTCAGTAACAAAATAAACACGCACCAAAACTGACAGCGGTGGCAGGAGAACGAAAGATCATAACGATGTTGATATGATGACCAGCTCTGCAGTTCAGTAACGTTACTTGAAATAGCACTTTATACAATAGACTGCTTTATAGAAAACAGCTTTAGGGTCCGATCACACAGAACGCGTTTTTCAGGTTCGAAAAGTGCGCTTTAATGTTTCTAGGCAACCCCCGAATCACCTGTACTGTCAGTCAAATCAATGTAACGGTCAACACAACGGAAGGCCCGCCTCTCCATTCATTCGATTGGACAACAGAACATAAGCGCGATGATGTTGCACGCTTTTCCGCTCAGAGTGGACTTTTTTTCAACTTCATGCGCTCGAAGCGCTCCTTCAAAAACGCGAGGCGCCCAGGGCGCATAAGCAGCGTTAAATACTTCCTGTTGTTAAATAGCCACTGCTATACTCTGAACCTTTAAAACATATACACATAAAGAATCCTGCAGTCACTTTACATTTCCCTTAACTTAGATTGCACATTGCATATGATTAGTGATATAAATGATACTGTATTAATTAAATAAAATACTTTGTCTCGTGTTTTAGGCTTATGGTTGTGATCTTTATTCTTTTAAATGATAAAAAAACAAAAACACACAAAAAAGAAATTTCGCAATATATTGCCTCTCTTACAATATCGCAATATATTGCAATATATCGTATCGTAACCCCTGTATCGTGATACGTATTGTATCGCCAGAGTCTTGGCAATACACAGCCCTACGGCAGAGTGGTGCTCCGCTTCGCCTCGGGGTCCTGATCACTCTGGCGGGGTTTATTCTGAGATAACAACCGGCTGGGTGGACATTAGCCCTTACATATCGCATTATCGAAAATCGGCACATGCCTACACACATGCTCCCATACACACACGCTCACGCTCCCATACACACACGCTCATACACACCACGCTACCATACACACCGCGCTCCCATACACACAACTATATATTATCATCTTTAGACATTTGCTGAGGCCCCGGATCCCTTCCTATCTGTTTGTCTCTCTCGCCCATTGTTTTGCCCTCTCTCCCTCTCAGAGCTCCGTGTGTGTGTGTGTAGATGGCTCTTACACTGAGTGTGAAGCGTTGGTGTCTGACAGTATTGATGGTTTCATTGCTAGTTTTACTGTCAGAGCTCAGCAGGTGTGTTTCTGTCCTGCTGCTCATTAAATGTGACTCGAGAGTTATTTATTTTGCTCAACAGTAGAAACTGTAAATATATATAGAATTAAATACTAAATAAAATGAACAATTATGTATGTATGTATTGATTTAATTATTTATACTTAATACATAAATATACTTAGTTAATACAATATAAAAAAGTTATCAATATACAGTAAAAATAGTGAAATTATTAAGACTATTATCATCAGTTCTCTCTGTGGATATATAGTAAAGTGTGATTTATTCCTGTGATCAAAGCTGAATTTATCATCATTACTCCAGTCTTCATGATCCTTCACTAATAATTCTCAGATGAGGATCTGAAGATCAACACACATTTAGGATTATTATCAGTGTTTTAAACGGTTGTGCTGTGTAATATTTCGGTGTCTCTGTGCTCTTGTATTACTTTTCCCTGTTCAAGGTCATAAATCTGAAGGTTCAACAGTCAGGAATGTACATGCACATAATAACTTTTTTTTTTTTTACATACATGAGCTTTGTATGCCTATTGATATAGCAAAGTCTTGAAGTAAATTGTGTGTGTGTGTGTGTGTAGAAGTGTATCATTGGCCATAAATGTCTTTATCATTACTTCGAGAGGCAGATAACGATTCTTTATCTGTGTTTATGCAAGCAGGAGCTCTGTTGAATCAACACACACACACACACACACACACACACACACACACACACACACACACACACACAGCATATCATTGTGTCTCTGATTGTAAAGCTTTTCTGATTCATTTTCAGGTCTTGTTTCCGTACTTCCCATGTTAATCCATTAGAAATCGATTCAGATGTTGAGAGGCTCCGTCACGGATGAATATATGAATTTCACCGATTTAGTTTTTTTTGGGAGGAAAAACTTTGATCTATTCTGACTCCCGTCTCTGTTCCTGACGGGTCGCGACGGGTCACCCTGTGCAGAAAGGCATTGTGGGTACTGAAAGGCAGCTAATGGGATTAAATGACAACAGGAAGTTTAGTGTTGCATCACATCCTGTTGGCTTTGTCTCTCTGTCTCGGTCCAGCTGATGTCTTGCTTTGGTTCTGGACTCATTACGGCTCATAAACAGCGCGCGTGTGTGTGTGTGTGTGTTAGGGGTGTGCGATATTGACAAAAAATGATATCTCAATATTTTCTGGGATTTCCTTGATAACTATAATTAGACGATATTTTGCTGAGAGTGTTATTGTAATGCTACCTTGGTGCTGGTGATCAGCTGATCCTAAAGTTTTTGATATTCTTCATATTCTGTGTGGTAGTCAGTTCACAGCAGCGACAGATATCATCTTTTACAAAAAGCTTAAATGTATTTTTTCCTTAAATGAGCATTCTATCTATCTACCTATCTACCTATCTACCTATCTATCTATCTATCTATCTATCTATCTATCTATCTATCTATCGATCTACCTATCGATCTACCTATCTACCGCATGGGAACACCCTAGCAACCACCTGAGTACCCTAGCATAGCAAGATCTTAGCAACCACCATAATACCTTAGCAACTGCATAGCAACACCCTAGCAACCACCCTGAGTTACATAGCAACCGCAAACCAGCACTCTAGCAGCCGCCCTAAATACCTTAGCAACCTGAGTACCTTAGCAACCTTCTAAATTCTGTCTTTTATAATGGCTTAAAATTTAAACTTAAAAATGTGTGTGTGTTAGTGTTGATATATATATATATAATTTCTTTTTAACCTAATTATATGGATGCATCATCTTTTGTGTTAATGTCATTAATTTTAATCAAATTAAATTATAATAATAAGACACAATAGGGCTGTTACCAATCAAATTAAATGAGTATCAACAAAATTAATCTTCACAATGGAGAGGAAACAGAAGCTGCATTTGAAGTGGCTTTTACACAGACTGTCTAATGAGCTTAGAGGTGACAAATAACCTGCCGTTATGCAAAAATAACGTTTTGATGTCTTAAACACACATGACGTTGAATATTTATATTCGAAATGATCTAAAACATGAAAAGATTCTTTAAATGTGAAACTAAAACCGCCACTAGGTGGCAGAAAGTCACTGTTAATGAGTGAGTCATTGATATTCAACCGATTCATTCAAACGACTGATTCATTCAGAAACGAATCATTTGATCTTAATCTGTCTTATTCACTGAATCACTGATTCAAATGATTTGTTCCAAAAGCTGATTCATTCGTAAAGAAATCACCGTGTGTTGCTCAGAGACGCTAGCCTGCCGTGGTCATGCTCAGCTCTAGTGAGAATATGAGTCTGCTGCTCCATTGGGCTGTGATTATGGGGCGTTTCAACCCAACCAGGAAAGACCTCGATTGGTCAGACCGACAACCAATCAGAGCAGCGGAGCGACGCATAAAGTTAGTTGTCATATGTCAACAGAACTCAACTGCACTGTGTTGCCAAGTCCGCGTTTTTTTCCGCGGGTTGTTTTCTATGTCCGCGGGTTGAAGCGACTATTATGTGATATATAGACCCATGAGTGTGAATTTTAGCAGCAACCTCGCCAAAATAACACACATTTTACCCCCAAACACCATTTTTTCCTGGAGACCCCCCCCCCCCCCCCCCCCGAGAAGCTATTGTTTAGGGCTAATAGTTGCGGGTTTTGTTGTATAAACTTGGCAACCCGGTCTGCACGCGGTGGAATAAACGATCTTTGCCGGTGTTGTAAAACAATAATAATAATTTAATGATACTCAGAGCACTTACCCAACATGATCATCATCTCTGAGAGAAATAGTGAAGGTGATGCAGACACAAACAAGCTCTCCGTTTAGGATTCGAACAAATATAATCCAAGCCCCTTTGATGACGTGATGATTACGGTACTGTTGATCATCTGTCCGTCATCGGCTAAAGCCCGCCCTGATGATCTCATTGGTCAGTTTCTGTTGATCATCTGTCCGTCATCGGCTAAAGCCCGCCCTGATGATCTCATTGGTCAGTTTCTGTTGATCATCTGTCCGTCATGGGCTAAAGCCCGCCCTGATGATCTCATTGGTCAGTTTCTGTTGATCATCTGTCCGTCATCGGCTAAAGCCCGCCCTGATGATCTCATTGGTCAGTTACTGTTGATCATCTGTCCGTCATCGGCTAAAGCCCGCCCTGATGATCTCATTGGTCAGTTACTGTTGATCATCTGTCTGTCATCGGCTAAAGCCCGCCCTGATGATCTCATTGGTCAGTTTCTGTTGATCATCTGTCCGTCATCGGCTAAAGCCCGCCCTGATGATCTCATTGGTCAGTTTCTGTTGATCATCTGTCCGTCATCGGCTAAAGCCCGCCCTGATGATCTCATTGGTCAGTTTCTGTTGATCATCTGTCCGTCATGGGCTAAAGCCCGCCCTGATGATCTCATTGGTCAGTTTCTGTTGATCATCTGTCCGTCATGGGCTAAAGCCCGCCCTGATGATCTCATTGGTCAGTTTCTGTTGATCATCTGTCCGTCATCGGCTAAAGCCCGCCCTGATGATCTCATTGGTCAGTTACTGTTGATCATCTGTCCGTCATCGGCTAAAGCCCGCCCTGATGATCTCATTGGTCAGTTTCTGTTGATCATCTGTCCGTCATCGGCTAAAGCCCGCCCTGATGATCTCATTGGTCAGTTACTGTTGATCATCTGTCCGTCATCGTCTAAAGCCCGCCCTGATGATCTCATTGGTCAGTTTCTGTTGATCATCTGTCCGTCATCGGCTAAAGCCCGCCCTGATGATCTCATTGGTCAGTTTCTGTTGATCATCTGTCCGTCATCGGCTAAAGCCCGCCCTGATGATCTCATTGGTCAGTTACTGTTGATCATCTGTCCGTCATCGGCTAAAGCCCGCCCTGATGATCTCATTGGTCAGTTTCTGTTGATCATCTGTCCGTCATCGGCTAAAGCCCGCCCTGATGATCTCATTGGTCAGTTACTGTTGATCATCTGTCCGTCATCGTCTAAAGCCCGCCCTGATGATCTCATTGGTCAGTTTCTGTTGATCATCTGTCCGTCATCGGCTAAAGCCCGCCCTGATGATCTCATTGGTCAGTTTCTGTTGATCATCTGTCCGTCATCGGCTAAAGCCCGCCCTGATGATCTCATTGGTCAGTTACTGTTGATCATCTGTCCGTCATCGGCTAAAGCCCGCCCTGATGATCTCATTGGTCAGTTGCTATTGATCATCTGTCCGTCATCGGCTAAAGCCCGCCCTGATGATCTCATTGGTCAGTTTCTGTTGATCATCTGTCCGTCATCGGCTAAAGCCCGCCCTGATGATCTCATTGGTCAGTTTCTGTTGATCATCTGTCCGTCATCGGCTAAAGCCCGCCCTGATGATCTCATTGGTCAGTTACTGTTGATCATCTGTCCGTCATCGGCTAAAGCCCGCCCTGATGATCTCATTGGTCAGTTTCTGTTCGGGGACAATTACTCCTCTATGGAGCGAGGCCAGACCGAACCGCCCGAGCTAAACATTTTGTGGGCGGGGCTGAGTCCGGCTGGAATCCAGGCTACAGAGACGCGATTACATTGTGTGACTTTGTTTTGAACTATTATCGTTGGCGAAATAGAGTAAAAATGGGCAATATTGTATCTAAAATGTAAGTCACTTATTAAATTCTTGTTTAGTAAACTTGTATAAAATCAATATCGCATATATCATGCTGATATCTGGATTCTTGCTGTGATATTTATTAAAAATGCATGCAGTGACAGCGTGTACCCGCACTCTAATCTTCAAGACTATAGGCCTACATCACGTAGTGTACGCACACACACACTCTGTTTGTGTGTGTGTGAGGGTAGGGTGACTAGATGACATTGGCTGAAATTCGGGACTGTGTGTGTGTGTGGGCATGTTTTTGTGACATATGAGGACACAAATGTGTATAATGCCATGGGTATGACACAGGTATTACAGGAGAGGGTGAAATATGAGGACATTACCCATGGCCCCACTTTACAAAAGGCTTATAAATCACACAGGAGGAGTTTATTTAGAAAGTAAAAATGCAGAATGTTTCCTGTGATGGGTAGGTTTAGGGTGTGTGTGTGTGTGTGTGTGTGTGTGTGTGTGATGAGTAGGTTTAGGGGTAGGGGCAGTGTAAGGGGATAGAAAATGTGGTTTGTACAACCATTACACCTATGGAAAGTCCCCACATTTCACAAAAACAAACGTGTGTGTGTGTGTGTGTGTAAGGAAGGTGTTTTTGATGTAACTGGATCAATGATCACGTGTGTATTCCCATTGTTCTTGTTCTCAGATAAGACTCAGATAACACTTCCACGTGTCGTTGTGGAGTTATTGATTTAGTTTTGCTCTTGATCTTGCTCTAACAGGTCCTCTCTCATCATCGACGTTTGACTGACAGCTGTCAATCACTCATCCATCGCTACAGCACACACTCAAAAAAATGAACTTATGATGCTGTTTACTTTATTTGATTTAACACCATTATATGAGGTTTCTGGTTCAAATGGAATTGATTCATGTTAAACTGACTTAAAAACTGACTTCAGTCAAGTAACCCAATCAAACAGGACTTTCACTTCCCATCATGCTCTGCAAATGGGCTGAATTTGGGGAGTAAATGTTTAAATAAAGTGCTATTTTATGCATTTCTAGCGAGATGAGAAAATGGAGAGACTTTTTAATGTTTAATGTTTTGTATGTATGCAAATATTTAACCCAACCGCAGGATTAAAACAACCCAATTGCTGGGTTAGTCCATATTTGACCCAACATTGGGTTAAAGCAACCCAGCATTTTTTAGAGTGAAGTCACTAGAAAATGTTCAATTGTTTTTTAATACTATATTATTTGAAATATTTTTAAATATCATATTTAAAATGTGTTTTGTCATATTAATATTTGTTTTTCTATTATAGATTTTAAATATTGTTTTATTATATTATCTAACATATTAGTTTTATACTATGTTTTATTATACTATATTATTTGAATAATTGTTTTTCTATTATATTATTTAAATATGTGTGTTATTATACTATATTATTTGATTTTTTTCATTTAAAATTAGTTCTATTATATTTTTGTTATACTATATTTTAATAATTGTTTTTCTATTATAAGATTTTAAATATTTGTTTTTAATACTTTATTTTATATTTGTTTTATTTGACTATATTATTTGGAAAAAAAAAATTCAAAATATAAGATTTACAGCTAGATTTTATATTTGGTTGAGTATATTATAGTATTAGCCTGGACTCTAAAAAATGCTGGGTTGTTTTAACCCAATGTTGGGTCAAATATGGACTAACCCAGCGATTAGGTTGTTTTAACCCTACGGTTGGGTTAAATATTTGCTTAAGACAACCCAATCGCTGGGTTAGTCCATATTTGACCCAACATTGGGTTGTTTTTTACCCAATTTTTTTTAGTGTATATATTTTTTAGAGTGTGTCATATTAATCTGAAACTAACAGAGAATATTCCTGGGAATAAAAGCACAGATGACTTCTGGGAGAGAGCGAGTCTTTTTAGGGGTCAGTGGTTTGGTCCGGAGACACAAAGGTCGCGGGGTCAATCTCACGTAGGTTGAAGAGTTACAGAGATGGTTAGCGTAGTTTTCTTTTTCTTTTTTGGGGTTAAAAAGTGTCTCCTAAACGACAGCTGGCCCACATTGCAGAAATAATTTCCTTACTCAGTGTTTTTCTCGTTTTCCGGTTCAAATATCTCCATTCTAAGCCAGAAAACAGGTGTCCATCTGTTTAAAAAGTGCCTTTATTTATGTATTGTGATAATTTAACATCCGCTTGATCGCGCTCAAAGCAGCCCTGGAATGAAAGCGCACAAACACACTGCAGGAATGATAAATCTCTCTTCAAGTACGTGGTGAGAGAGTTCATTCCCGCTTGCTGAACATTATAGGAATTAAATGACAAGTCTGAAAAAGAGAGAAGAAAGTAAGGAAAACAAACCACAGTGAATGAAAGAGTACGACTCCGCACTCATTAAACAGAGTCATGCAGAAACGGCGTGTGTGTGTGTGTGTGTGTGTGTGTGTGTGCTTGTTTTTGTGACATATGAGGACACAAATGTGTGTAATGCCATGGGTATGACACAGGTATTACAGGAGAGGGTGAAATATGAGGACATTACCCATGTCCCCACTTTACAAAAGGATTATAAATCACACAGGAGGAGTTTATTTAGAAAGGAAACATTCTGCATTTTTTCTGTGATGGGTAGGTTTAGGTGTGTGTGTGTGTGTGTGTGTGTGTGTGTGTGATGGGTAGGTTTAGGGGTAGGAGCAGTGTAATGGGATAGAAAATACGGTTTGTACAGTATAAAAACCATTACGCCTATGGAATGTCCCCATATGTCACAAAAACAAACGTGTGTGTGTGTGTGTGTGTGTTTCAGGACTGTGATTAATGTCTGGTCACGCAGATCAAAACAATACACAGACATGTTTCCTCTTATAATGTGACCGGACTAACAACAGATAAAACCAAACCGCAGCTCATAATGAACGCATTCATCTCTTCAGCTCTTTCAGTCGTGTGTTGTCAGACCTTTTGACTGACGATCCACACTTCAGCTTATTATTTTAAATCAACACTAAAAAGGCAGAATATACAGTTGTAATATTACGTGATTTGAAGAGATTTGATGTGATTGTAACCTTTAGTCGGGTGCAGTCCTACATCATAAGTCCTATGCGTCACGTAAAGATTCGAACGGTTATGAATCAGTGTATTGATTCATGATTCAGATCGCCAATGTCACGTGATTTCAGCAGTTTGACACGCGATCCGAATCATGAGTCAATTCGCTGATTCATAACCGTTTGAATCTTTATTTGAGGATTGAACACAAACCCAGAAGAGAAGCCAATGCTGAATAAAGTCGTAGTTTTTGTTATTTTTGGACCCAAATGTATTTCCGATGCTTCAAGAGACTCTAATTAACCCACTGATGTCTCATATGGACTACTGTGATGATGTTTTTATTCCCTTTCTGGACATGGACAGTATAGTGTGCATACACTTGCATTTTTGGGTGAACTAAATATACCGCCGTTTGCTAAACGATTGATTGGGCCAGACAAAATTACAGAAATCACAGTTATTTACCGTGGCTAGTGTAGGGTAAGACGCATGGCATCAAGGTTCAAATCCACCTTTTGCTGAACTCGCTCTACTCCCTTTTCCCATCACATATCAGATCGGAAAGCCATTTATTTTCAATAAAAAAAAATATTACAAAAGTGGAAATAAAGCATCTAACGTGTTTAATAATAAGTGTTTATTGGTGAGGGGTAGGTGACAGACATGTGCTGAATTACAGACAATAAAAGTGAGTGTGTCCAATATCATTGGTCTAAAAAGTGGGTCACACACACATACAATGCCGCCGACGTCCATGCGTTAAACGTATGACATTCATTACAACATTTTAGGACACGCAAACTATTTTTCTAGTCGTGCATTTCATCGAGGATTTCTTAAAAGTACCGTCTAGAAAACCCGATCTTGTGTCTCGTGAGATAAGGGTCTCGTCACACACATGTATTCAGCTGTAAATCTTTCCACCCCGACTCCAGGAAAGTGTGTCGAGTAGAACTTGTGGTTTTGGGGAAACTTTATATTTTTGTTTGTAATATGCATCAGTCTATTCCTGGCACCATTTCTTGTAATTGGATATTGTTTGACGCTTTTTTTGTTTACAAGCTCAGACAGTATTCTCTGTTGACTATTCTCTGTGTGTGTGTGTGTGTGTGTGTGTGTGTGTGTGTGTGTGTGTGTTGGGTAGGTTTAGGGGCAGTGTAAGGGGATAGAAAATATGGTTTGTACAGTATAAAAACTATTACGCCTATGGAATGTCCCCATATTTCACAAAAAACAAACGTGTGTGTGTGTGTGTGTGTGTGATGCTTCTGCTAAGTTCATTTGTTAAAACTCCGAATGGTCTCGGTGCGCATTTAACTAACTCTGGTGCAGTTTGCCTTTAATATGAACTCAACACAAACCAAAATGTAATAATCGGTAAGTTCCATCACAATATATGGGCCATAATATGTTGGGAACATCTTAGGGAAATAAAAAGAAAGTATTTTTCCACAAATGTATGTATGCAAATTGCATAATATCCAAGCTACACATTTCTAGTAATTGTGCAGTTAATTCTCCTATTGTATTTTCCAAAAGTTTTGGAATTTTTCCTCCCCCCATATTTGTCACCACCAAAACACAATAATATATAACTTAATCTACTTTGTAAATATATTTTTTTTACTATTTTATTTAAAAGTTTTCACTGGTAAGTCAATAATAATTAATTCTAACCGTATTTCAAGTGTAATTTGAGATTTTTTTTTAACCCATTTCATAGACATCGAACCAAACACTATCATAACATCTTCGCTGATAATTCAATAATACTTATATTTTGGACAAAACATCCCATGTTCGGTCGTGACTGCACATTTTCGATAGTAAACATAAAGTAGTTTCATGATTTAAAAAGAAATATGAAATTAATAGATATTTTTTAAAAACAACAATGGAATAAGACGCAAAAACATTTTTTGCAAGTTGAAATTTAGGTGTTAGTGTTCGGGACGGCCACCTGACAGTCCGAAAATACCCAATCAATTATAATTTAAGTTTACGGATATTTGAAATATGATTGTGCAATTCAATAGATAATAGGATCCTAGTAAACATCTAAGATTTGAATACTTAAATGCTTTCTGTAGAATGGCCCATATGTCATCAATGCTGTTTGTTTTATATCTTTAGGTTGAGGCTTAAAAATGCATCAATGTAAGTGTATAACTTTGTCCCAAAGAGCCACATAGACACATAACATCAAACAATATGACTGATTTAATATGGGTGTAATGATATATATCGTTAAACGTGCACTATGCAACTTTCCGTCCACTGGAGGGCGCTATTCCAAACAAAGGCGTAGTTTGATGACGCCAAGTGTGAGCGCAGCATCTTGGGACATGTGGTCTTCACCTCACAGCCGGTGGAAAATAGGACTCGGGCAGAAATCATGTTGACGCATGCGGTTATTAACGTTACTGTAGTGTTGTGGAGCTGAGCACGGCCGCTGGAGCGATTGTTACGCACACGGCTCGCGAGCAGCGGGACTTTTATTATGACGGGACGGGACACAGTCGCCGGGCGCCTGCACAGATCCGCTCTTCCGGTTATGATTATGAGGTAAAGCAGCTCTGTTTATCATATTAGATACATTTAAGTGTGTTTAAAATGATGTTATGACGTTCCTCCGTGCGTTCACTTGTTCACACTGCTAAGAGTAAAGCGCTCCTGCCAAATAAAAGCTGAAACCGAGGGTAGCGCAGATATGACGCGATTGACAGGCGACTCCCTCAGACACTATGCTGACACGTCCCGGTCTTTAGTTAAAATAGCAATTTTCTCACAATTTACAAATAGTTGGAAACATTTGGGATATTGTAGGTACTCAACTGAACAAAATATATAACACCGGCCTAGTGGTTTTTGGATATTTTACTGCAAAAATACTACATAGTGCACATTTAAACGACATGATGGTTAAACGATATATATTGCGATATAAAAATGTGACGATATGTATCGTTGATCTGTAGTCGGCCTATTTATAAGGTATAACTCACACAAACACAATGAACCACAAATGTAAACTCTTCATCATGTCGTTTTCCAGCCTGGTCTAATTGGAAACACATACGTGTGGCAACGTTTTTGCAAACCTCAAAATACGTACCAATAGGTACATATCTCGACAGTTTCAAAGTGAAATGTCCACTGGGTGGCGCTAAAAGCTTAATTTTTTCCAGAACAGATGTGCGTGAATCTGGTTATGTTGGTTTTTTAACCTTTCTAGCCTGACAAGCCAGACCCACATCAAGATGTTTGGTCTGGAAACTCACCATTGACGGCTCAATCTGAGGGGCGGATAAACGGTTGTCTTTCAAACTCCCTCTGCACGCGATAGGATAGCGCTACACCAACCAGAGCAACGAAGGTGAAGCAGAGCTCGCTGACAGATTAAACATTCGCCGTATCCGGTCAGCTAAACTCTGAACACATCTTCCCTTCTTAAGAATGACTTCAGTGCCGTTCTTTGTTCTTTTCTCAGAGAAAAGCTCAACTCAAGTCTTCCAGAGTCGCGGTCAAAGCTGATTCGAATGACCGCCGCCGTTCGCCAGTTTCTGTGTTTACTAGAAGCACGCAAACGCAACTCGGCCGTCATTATGCCCCGCCCACCGACTCTATACACGATGTGATTGGCCCGACCAGAGTTTGGGGATTACAGCTCAGAAGGGTATTGAGAGTTGCTAGACGACACTCACGGCAGATTAGATTTGCTGCCGCTAGGGTGCATCTAGATTTCTAGGCTAACGTACACCCACACTAAACCCTAAACCGACCCGATAGTGTTAACAAAAGCAAATGTGACAAAAATAAGATTGTATCCATGCCATTTGAGCTTGTGTTCTGAACTCGTCTTTGAGCTCTTTTATCATGACCTGTTTCTCACGGGATTTGTTCCCGAGCTTTCAGCATGGCAAGGTCAAATCTGTACCAGCTGAGCTATCGAGCTTAATAGGTCCGAAAATCCCAACATATGGAGCTGGTTAAGCGACGCAAACTCGAAAATGTATTCGTTTACAAATCATGGACTATGGTAAAAAAAAAAAAGAAAACGATAAAAAATGCTGTCTTACTGCCTCTAGTGTTCATTTCACTTTGAAACTGTCGCGATATGTACCTATTGGTACGTAGTTTGTGGTTTGGAAAAACGTTGCCACAGCTATGTTTTGCCAATGAGACCAGGTTGCGTTTTTCGTTTAACTTCCAAACACAATGAAGATATTCTTTATGAAACCTGAGGGATTTCTGTCTCTCCATTTAAAGTCCATTATTCCTCTTAAACTTAAAATATCTAAAAAATGTCATAAAGGCATCGTAAAAATAACTAACTGAGTGTCTAATCCGAATCCAAGTCTTCTGAAGAGACACGAGCGATGGTTTATGATGAACAGATTTACAGCGGCGCTCATACTGTCGTAAACACGGACGATCAGATGATCGCGAAAACAACACGAGAGTAAATGCAGAATTAAATTATTGGATGAACTTAACATTTACAGTTTGAGACTAGCGGCCATTTTGACGAGCTTTCTTGCGATTAGAGCTGTGACGGATTGCATTGATCATCTGAAGCGTGCACACACTCCTCAAAGTCAAGGCGCTAACATCATTTAAATCACCAGATCACATTTAGTTTTAGTATTGTGATTGTTCAAAGTATTTTATTTGTATATGTATCGTGCATTAATAGCAGGAGAGGCGGGACACTGAGCACCGGGAGAGATGCTGACTATTGGAAGTGCGAGAAATGTGTGAGGAGAAATTAAAATGAAAGTTTACGGAGTTTCAGTGACATTACATCAAACGACTATATATAAGTAAGGGCTAATGTCCACCCAGCCGGTTGTTATCTCAGAATAAACCCCTTCAGAGTGATCAGGACCCCGAGGCGAAGCGGAGCATCACTCTGAAGGGGTTTATTCTGAGATAACAACCGGCTGGGTGGACATTATCCCGCTTATTACACGGCTACTAGTCTCAAATAAATTAGACACTAAATATTGTCTTGAGATTAAATATTTTATTAGCTCTTACGCAAAGCTTCCGCGAAGAAAAACAGCTCCAACCTGCTTTAAGCC
>NC_090179.1:44371308-44438808 GCF_024679245.1 Pseudorasbora parva
AAGTTCAGCTCATGAAACATGGGGCAACAACAAAAGTGTTGAATACAATTTTGTTCAGTGTGTAATATAATATTTACATATATACAAATATTTTCGTGGTTAGTAAGATTTTTTTGAAAGAAGTTACTTAAGCTATTATTAAATATAACAATTTAAAATAACTGTCTTGTATGTGAATATATATATATATAGCAATTTTTCTTGTGATGAACATTTGCGATTTTGTATTTATAAAAGCACAAATTTAACGATATACAAGATGTACAAACATACAAGTTATATACAAAATTACTATACAGCACATACACAATTTGGGGGTCAATCAGATTTTACTTTTTGAAGTCACTTCAAATATGATTACAATGTAAATGAGTTATTTTAAATATTTAGTAACAACGTAGGCCTTTACTGTCACTTTTGATCAATGTAATGTATCCTGAATAATCTATTAATTTCTTTAAAGAAATATATTGCAATGACCCCAAAAAATATATATTAATTGTCCAAAATATTAAGTGACACATCATCAGTTTGCTTAAAATAATGTTGATCAACCCTTTCAAAAGGTCTCATTTTTTAACATTAGCTAATGAATTATCTAACATAAGTTACAGCATTGATTGTCATGTTGGTGCATTCACTAATGTTATCTTTTGATTTTAGAAATGTTAGTAAATGTTGAAATTAACATTAATATTCCTAATGTATGCAAATTTATCTGAGACCGTATTGTGTCCTTTTAATATTTTGCCTATATACTGTGAGTTCTGAAAGCCCTGTGTGTTGTGTTGTGTTATGACTGTAGTTTGTCCGCTCTGACTGGTGTGTGTTTGGAGGAAACGTCTCGTTGTGTTGATTGTAAATGTGTGTTGAGTTGTTACATGTAACTACAGATTTTCCACAACAGAAAGCGTGTCTTTGTTTGCTGAAAACAGAAGAAAAACAGCACTGATCCTGAACCCGCTCCAGATCAACTCAAGGCTTTATGCTTTTCTGATGTGTATCAGAACTTATGTCTTATTAGTGGGAGAATGTATTTTATACACTCACCTAAAGGATTATTAGGAACACCTGTTCAATTTCTCATTAATGCAGTTATCTAATCGACCAATCACAGGGCAGTTGCTTCAGTGCATTTAGGGGTGTGCTCCTGGTCAAGACAATCTCCTGAACTCCAAACTGAATGTCAGAATGGGAAAGAAAGGGGATTTAAGCAGTTTTGAGCGTGGCATGGTTGTTGGTGCCAGACGGGCCGGTCTGAGTATTTCACAATCTGCTCAGTTACTGGGATTTTCACACACAACCATTTCTAGAGTTTACAGAGAATGGTGTGAAAAGGGAAAAACATCCGGTATGCGGCAGTCCTGTGGGAGAAAATGCCTTGTTGATGCTCGAGGTCAGAGGAGAATGGGCCGACTGATTCAAGCTGATAGAAGAGCAACTTTGACTGAAATAACCACTCGTTACAACCGAGGTATGCAGCAAAGCATTTGTGAAGCCACAACACACACAACCTTGAGGCGGATGGGCTACAACAGCAGAAGACCCCACCGGGTACCACTCATCTCCACTACAAATAGGAAAAAGAGGCGACAATTTGCACAAGCTCACCAAAACTGGACAGTTTGCCTGGTCTGATGAGTCTCGATTTCTGTTGAGACATTTAGATGGTAGAGTCAGAATTTGGCGTAAACAGAATGAGAACATGGATCCATCATGCCTTGTTCCCACTGTGCAGGCTGGTGGTGGTGGTGTAATGGTGTGGGGGATGTTTTCTTGGCACACTTTAGGCCCCTTAGTGCCAATTGGGCATCGTTTAAATGCCACGGCCTACCTGAGCATTGTTTCTGACCATGTCCATCCCTTTATGACCACCATGTACCCATCCTCTGATGGCTACTTCCAGCAGGATAATGCACCATGTCACAAAGCTCCAATCATTTCAAACTGGTTTCTTGAACATGACAATGAGTTGACTGAACTAAAATGGCCGCCACAGTCACCAGATCTCAACCCAATAGAGCATCTTTGGGATGTGGTGGAACGGGAGCTTCGTGTCCTGGATGTGCATCCCACAAATCTCCATCAACTGCAAGATGCTCTCCTATCAATATGGGCCAACATTTCTAAAGAAGGCTTTCAGCACCTTGTTGAATCAATGCCACGTAGAATTAAGGCAGTTCTGAAGGCGAAGGGGGTCAAACACAGTATTAGTGTGTGTTCCTAATAATCCTTTAGGTGAGGACATGTAGTTAATGTACATGTACATTTATATTTATGCATTTGGCAGACGCTTTTATCCAAAGCGACTTTGCATTCAAGGCACACATTTTACATTTGGTCAATTCTGAAAAATGTAGCGGCTATTTAAAATATTTTTAACTATTTAGTTTACAATTTCCTTGTTACACACTATACATTAAGCATAATTACATGCAACTAATAACGACACCTCCAAATAGTGACTACTCTCAGGCAATATATTTGATATTTTTGTAATTATAAAACTATAAGGGTGTTAATTAGGGCGACACTATGAATACAACTAGTACTTACCTAATTTATTTATTTTATTGCTTAAGAGAACATTTCATGCATGTTCATTGATATTATATTTTAATATGCATGTTTTATAATAAACTTGAAAAAGTAAATCAATCATAAATACAACTAATGAAAGAAAATATAGTATGTTAGTTATAATACATAAAACAGTCAAAATATATTCAGCTATTTTTTTATATTTAGTCAATTCCTTGTATGTTCATTGCTAATTATTATTTTAATAATTTTTGTTTTATGTTAAACTTGAAAAGATAAATCAATCATAAATACAACTAATAAAAGAAAATATCAGTTATAATTTATATAACATTCAAAATGTATTTAGCAAAATAATGTATTTTATTGAAATATACACTCTAAAAAATGTTGGGTTGTTTTAACCCAATGTTGGGTCAAATATGGACTAACCCAGCAATTGGGTTATTTTTAACCCAGCAAATGGGTTGTTTTAATCCTGTGGTTGGGTTAAATATTTGCTTAAAACAACCCAATTTCTGGGTTAAAACAACCCAACTGCTGGGTTAGTCCATATTTGACCCAACATTGGGTTGTTTTTTACTCAGAATTTTTTAGAGTGTATACATGACATTCCATCCATGTTCATTGATATTAAAATTAATATGCATGTGTTATATTAAAACTTGAAAAGGCAAATTAACCCAAATAAAAGAAAATAGTTATAATTTATATTACATTCAAAATGTATGTAGGATTTTATTGCTACAAAAAAACATGTTCATTGCGAATAATATTTTAATCGTTTTAGTATGCACGTTTAATATTAAATGTGAAAAAGTAAATCAATCATAAATACAAAAAATAAAAGAAAATATAATCTGTTAGTTATAATCTGTATAAAATATGTATTCAGCATTTTTTAAATATATTTAGCTAATTCCATGCATGTTCATTTCTAATTATCTTAATCTGCACATTTTATATTACACTTAAAAAGCTAAATTAATCTTAGATACAACTAATAAAACAATGTTATTTGTCATTTTTATAACAATCAAAATGTATTTAGTTACAGAAAAGAGAACATTACATGCATGTTCATTGATATTATTAATATGCATGTTTTATGTTAAACTTGAAAAGATAAATCAATCATAAATACAACTAATAAAGCAACATATTTGTTATAGTTTATGTAACATTCAAAATATATATTAGTATTTAGCTAAATTATTTATTTTATTGCAATAAATACATGACATTCCATGCATGTTCATTAATATTTTAATATGGATGTTTTATATTAAACTTGAAAAGATAACTCAATCCTAAATACAACTAACAAAACCAAATCTATGTTAGTTTAACAGTCAAAATATATTTAGTTAATTTTGCTGCTACAGGAAGGAGAACATCCCATGCACGTTCATTGATATTAATATGCACGTTTTATCAGTCAGTCGTGTTTTTATTGCTTGTCGTTTGTAAAGCTTTATTGTGTTGAGATCTGTATACTTGCTCTCCGACTCACAGGTGTGTGTGTGTGTGTGTGTGTGTGTGTGTGTGGGCATGTTTTTGTGACATATGAGGACACAAATGTGTATAATGCCATGGGTATGACACAGGTATTACAGGAGAGGGTGAAATATGAGGACATTACCCATGTCCCCACTTTACAAAAGGCTTATAAATCACACAGGAGGAGTTTATTTAGAAAGTAAAAATGCAGAATGTTTCCTGTGATGGGTAGGTTTAGGGGCAGTGTGTGTGTGTGTGTGTGTGTGTGTGTGTGAGATGGGTAGGTTAAGGGGCAGGGACATTGTAATGGGGATAAAAAATACTGTTTACAGTATAAAAACCATTATGTCTATGAAATGTCCCCATATGTCACAAAAACAAGTGTGTGTGTGTGTGTGTGTGTGCGCGCTGGCACACACTCTCACCTGTGCATGAAAGTGTTGCGTCACTGAAGGTCCTGAAGTTCTGGGAAGAGCAGGCGTTGGTTCAGTGAAAGTGTTCAAGAGATCAGCGCACATTCACAGGGATAAGAGCGCTTGATAACCTCTGTCTGCATTCTTCCATAATCCGCTGTCACACACACACACACACACACACACACACACACACACACACACACACACACACACACACACACACACACACTTTGCTTGATGTAAGAATTGCAGTCCTACAATAAGACAGGTAGTTGTAGAGGTGTAGAATTATAAAGAATTGATAACATGAAACTTCTCAGAATAGTTTCGCGCGCGCGTGTGTGTGCGCGTGTGTGTGTGCGCGTGTGTGTGTGTGTGTGTGTGTGTGTGTGTGTGTGTACAGATGTTGACAGTCTGACATCTTTCCCTCCTGTCTTGTCTCGTCTGTACAATCTGTTCTGTTTGTTCCAGGCTGCTGATTGGTTCTTTTCATCTCATAGCTCCGCCCACAAGCAAGTTTATTACCTCTCAGGTCATATTTTGTAACATTTTTTTAAATAACAAAAGTATCATTTCTTTTTTATATTAAAATATTATATATGAATTATATTATATTGTAAAATAAGTTTGATTTAAAAAAAATATATATTTGCATTTATGACTTTAAATTATAACTTTGACTTTGACTGGCGTTCATGTTACCATACTTAGCTAAAACTTTTCATTAAAAGTAATCAAACATTGTAAAGTAAAGAAAATATCTTTTTTTACATTTGTCACCATTCTTAATTTTTAGATTAACTTTAAAGTTATTTTAACTTTTGATTTAAAAAAAATATACATACATAAAATTTAGAGCCATTTTAAAAATGAGCAGTTTTTGGCTGCTGTGTGTGTGTGTGTGTGTGTGTGTGTGTGTGTGTGTGTGTCCAGAGCTGATCCAGGAGATTATGTGCGGAGGCTTTAGTGTTAGTGTTGTTGTGTAATTGTGTTGTTTTGTTCTTCTTGTATTGTTTTGGCTTCAGAGCATGTTCTTGTTCCCCAAGCTTTTATTAAGACAAATATGAAACCAAATCCTGAGGTTTATGTGTTCACTTACACACACACACACACACACACACACACACACACACACACACACACACACACACACACACACACACACACACACACACAGCCCCTAAACCTACCCCCCCCCCCCCCCACACACACACACACAGCCCCTAAACCTACCCAACACACACACACACACACACAGACCCTAAACCTACCCATCACAGGAAACATTCTGCATTTTTACTTTCTAAATAAACTCCTCCTGTGTGATTTATAAGCCTTTAGAAAAGTGGGGCCATGGGTAATGTCCTCATATTTCACCCTCTCCTGTAATACCTGTGTCATACCCATGGCATTATACACATCTGAGTCCTCATATGTCACAAAAACACACACACGGGTGAACAGATGCGCCAGTGAATTTCATATTTAAGCAACGAGCTGAAACTAGCAGAACAAACTGCTGTCGAATTGCGGCGGGTGTATGATAGGGCCCTGAATAACGGATGGAAATCTTTACAATTACAACTAGGGGTGTAACGATTCGTTCTAACAACGATTCGATTTGTATCACGATTAGAGGTTGTCGATACGATTCAAGGACGATATTGGTTCATTTAGAACGAGACGATCCGAAACGATTCAGTGACTTTTTAGGCAAAAATTTTAATCAGTGTGGCTGAAATAAATTTGTGCAGGAGAAGTTTCCTAGATTCCTGTTGTTTCTTTTAAGGGAATCAGATATTAATTAATTATGGACATAAACAAACAAGTAAACAATTAATGGCAAATGTGTTCACATTTTATTGGAATAAAGTGCAACCAACAGTTTAGGTTGAATTAACAGGAAGTTCACCTTTTCTGCTCTCATTTTCAATAAAAGTACAGTAAGTGCAACCAGCATACTGCTACTGCTACTTCTGCTTGTTTTTCAACATAAAAATATTACAATATTAATATCAAAAATTAAGTGCAACTAACATCTCTTCAGGTTTAATTAACAGTAGGTTTACCTGTTACGTTTGCTGTTGTTTTTCAACATAAAAATAATACAAATATAATATTAATATCCAAAATAAAGTGCAACCAACATCTCTTCAGGTTGAATGAGCAGAGGCTGAACCTGCTACAACTGCAAACAGCGAGCGACTTCTTTAGAACTTCTCCATCTTTACTATAGCCAAAGTGTTTTCTCACACTGGACCGCAGTGATCATTTCTCGCTCGTTGGCTTCTCCTCTGACATCCGCCATGTTAGGTTTTGTTCTCTCTGCGCTGCTGCTGGCACGTGGCTGACGTCACATATGAGGCAGACTGAGTAACGTTTAACGCCTTTATCATTAAAGGTGCTAAGAAAAAAACATCCATATAAAGTCTGACATGCTTAAATCAACTGCGTTATTTCCTATTATCGATCGATTATCTTTTAAAACGATATTAGATCTATATATGTCGTCCGGAAGGCCAACTTACAGAGCACAGATCGATGAAGTTGGATCATAGGAATATAAATCGAGACAACCCTAATTACAACCCATTCCTCCAAAATGACATTTAAATCATTAGAATAAACGGGTTGAGTGCATTTGTAGTGTGTTGAAACTGGAGGTGAGGGTAAGGGGCGGGACATTTCCCAAACACCAATCAAAGCACACCGCTCCAGCCGACCAATCAGAACACAGTGTGCTTTTCAGAAGGCGGGGCTTCATAGAGACAGGAACTAAACAGAGCGTTACTGACAGACTGGGAAGAGAGGAGCCGCAACAATGGAGAATATGAGGAAAATAATCAACATTCAAGCAGGAAAACCTGCTCTAGTAGAGACAAACTAAACCAAGCGTATAGCTGCCCAGTAAGATGAGATTTATCTTAATCAGATATCATGTTTCTCAGTGTTAATCATTGAGCGATTTTTCCCTGTTTGTCTGTCTCTCTCTCTCTCTCTCTCTCTCTCACTCACTCACACACACACACACACACACACACACACACACACACACACACACACACTCACACACAGTTACACACACAGTCACTCACTCACTCACTCACTCACTCACTCACTCACTCACTCACTCACTCACTCACTCACTCACACACACACACACACACACACACACACACACACACACACACACACACACACACACACACACACACACACACACACACACACACACACAGTGTTGTAGTATTGTGACAGCTGTAATACTCACCCTGGACATGATGTACTGTGCCATTCACCACAGGACAACACACACACACACACTTTAGGACAGACTGTGTGTGTGTGGTGGCACTGAATGGTGTCACAGTAATGCATCTAAACACGTGCAGAAGGAACAGCTCACTTTGTGTTCGGTCGCCCACAGAGATGGACCACAACCTCTCTCTCTCTCACACACACATACACACACACACACGCTTTATGGATGGATGGATGGATGCAGCTGTTGCTTTCACACTGTTAGCATAATTGTGAGAGTCAAAGTTCATCTCTCTCTCCATCAGCACTGACTTGAGACTCGTTCACATCATCCGTTTGTTTGCTCTGCAGGTTTGGTAATGGGATGACGCTCTACACTGGGCGCCCCCTGTGGCAGTGTGAGGCATTACACCACAGAGAAATCTTTTTTTTATGTCTCTGTATTTTAGGAGGCCGTTCCGATACGTCTTTCTGCTGTTGTTCTTCCTGTCGTTCGTCTCTCTCTCTCTCTCTCTTTCTCTCTCTCTCTCTCGCTTTGTTCGTGTCTCCCACTCACCGAAAAATTGAAATTCTTCTCACACTGCAGGATGAATAAACCTACTGTTACACAGCCAAACATCTCTCTCTCTCTCGCCCTCTCTCTGCCTTTCTGCCGCTCTACATGTGTCCATCTGTATTTGTTTCTCTTGTATATCTCGTTCTTATTCGTCTTTTCTTCCTCTCCCTGGTTTTTATGTACACTTTCATCCCCGAGCCAGTTCAGCTGTGTGCGTTTGTCAATACTAAATGTGCCGCTCGATGGAATGTGTCTGAATGTCCCGGGATGTGTTTAGTAATAAACTGTCCACACACACTCACACGGTCGGTGACCCGTTGAGGAGGTGTGTCGGGTGAAGCTGACTTCAGACCGTTTATGATGGATTGAGGTTGAACTCGTTGACTTATTAAGGGCAGAATTTGACTCTTCTGTCTCAGAATTTGACACACTCACTCTTTTTAAAGGACTTGGCACTTATTGTCATGGTTGTTTTCAATACAGTACTGCCATTCATTTGACTCTACTGAAGAAATAACAACCATAAACAACCAAAAAAAGGAATAAACAAAACACTGAACGTTTAAATGACTCGCCGATAAAGACTTCTTGATTCTTTACTGGATGAATCAATGTTTTTGAACAAATTTCTTGAATGATTCAATGACTCACTCATAAAGACTTCATTTGTTTCATTACTGGATGAATCAGTGTTTTTGAACAAATCTCTTGAGTGAATGATTCAATGACTCACTCATAAAGACTTGTTTCTTTGGATGAATTACTGGGTGCTTCTCAATTCTTATTTGTGCATCCTCGTTTCCTTTCCTAGCTTCCTTTCCTCGCTCCTTGGCTCCCCCCTTCAGGACGCGAGGGAAAGGCGCGAGGAAAAGACGCGAGGATGGAGGAATTGAATCAAGTGAATTGATATATTCTCGCTCCCTTTAACGTCACTTCAAAGCGGCGTCAATTAATGATGACACCGCTGGATTTAGTCGGGATTCTTGAACATTAGAGATAACTATTTATATTGGAAGCTTCAGCCTCCAGAAAATACCACATCTGTCCATATTTTAATCAATATTACCAGTTATTATTAACAACGAATTCCAGTTATTAACTGCTTTTCGTTGTATAATATTAGTTTCTATTTGTTTCTTTCATTTTCTTGTGCTTTGATATAATTCTGCAATTGTCAGGTGTTGTTATTTGGCAAACATTTGTGTCTTGTACATGTAAACATAATAATAATGATGATTAATAAGCTGTGGCACGATGTGAAGGGGGAGGAGAATTAATGCTTGCGTCACGTTTAGTCGATAAAACACTTCCGCAAAGGATACTCCTGTGTATCCTCACTCATGACTCCTCAAGAAGCTCCTCACTCAAATTGTTTCCATCCTCACCTCCTCGCGGTGCAATTAGGCAAGGCAAGGCAAGTTTATTTATATAGCACATTTCATACACAATGGCAATTCTAAGTGCTTTACATAGAAAGGAATTAAAATAGGGATAAAAAATGCACAAAAAAAAGAATACAATGTAAAGAGAATTAAAAAGAATAAAATGATGATAACCAAAGAAAAGAGCAAAGGTAAACTAAAACGGTTATAAAAAGATTTTAAAAATGATGCATAGAAAAGGTGCGATCAGTCGGACATACAGTGCTCAGAGCTCATTCAGTAAATGCTCAGCTGAACAGATGTGTTTTGAGTCTGGATTTGAATGTGGCGACTGTTGGAGCACATCTGATCTGTTCAGGAAGCCGATTCCAACTGCGGCTGGCATAATAGCTAAAGGCAGACTCTCCTTGCTTTGAGTGAACTCTTGGTATTTCTAACTGACTTGATCCTGCTGATCTGAGTGATCTGTTGGGTTTGTATTTAATCAGCATATCTGCGATGGATTGAGGTCCTAGCTCATTGAGAGATTTATAAACAAGTAATCGTACTTTAAAATCGATCCTAGATGTAACTGGAAGCCAGTGTAAAGACCTGAGGACTGGTGTGATATGGTCATATTTTCTGGTTCTGCTCAGAATCAGTATCGAATGCAGCACTGAGGTCGAGTAGAACCAGAATTGATGTTTTGCCTGTATCAGTGTTTAAGCGAATATCATTTATAATCTTTATGAGCGCTGTCTCTGTGCTGTGATGTGGACGGAAACCAGATTGAAAATTGTCAAAGAATCCGTTTGAGTTTAAGAATTTGTTCAACTGATTGAAAACAACTTTTTCAATGATTTTGCCTATGAAGGGGAGATTTGAGATTGGTCTGTAGTTGCTCAGTATGGAGTTATCCAGATTTCTCTTTTTCAGAAGAGGCTTAACTATTGCAGTTTTAAGGGCGGTTGGAAAAGTCCCATAGAGAAGTGAGGAGTTCACCACTTCTAGGAGATCTGCTTCCAAACAGTTAAACACACTTTTGAAAAAAGAAGTGGGGAGTGCGTCAAGGGTGCAGGTTGATGTTTTAAGATGCTGTACTGTGTCTTCTAAAATTTTACCGTCAATTGTTTCGAAATCAGTAATCTTCTGAGGTTTTGGTCTGATCTGACTGACCCCAGAGCAACTAGAGGATGTGCTGATTGCCTTTGATATTTTTGATTTTCTCTGACAAGGAAGCAAACTCACTGCATTTGCTGTCTGAGAGCATTTCACTGGGAGTCTGACTCAGGGGGTTTGTTAGTCTCTCGGCAGTAGCAAAAAGAGTGCGCGTGTTGTTTATGTTTCTGTTTATAATATTTGAGAAGAAGGTCTGTCTAGCTTTGCCTAGTTCAACATTGAAAGCATGAAGGGTGTCTTTATAGATGTTATAATGGACTACAAGTTTTGTCTTCCGCCACATGCGTTCAGATTTTCTGCATTGTCTTTTCATTATTTGAACTGCTGTTGAGTTTCTCCACGGTGCCTTTTGTTTGCCACTCTCTTTCCTGACTTTCAGAGGGGCAATATCATCAATTACACTCTTAACTTTTGAGTTAAAGGAGTCAAGGAGAAAATCAACACAGTCTACAGATATGCTTGGTGTTAGAGATAAAGCCTTCATAAACAGCACATTAGTGTTCTCATTTAATAATAATAATAATAATAATAATTCATTACATTTATATAGCGCTTTTCTAGGCACTCAAAGCGCTTTACATAGAAGGGGGAATCTCCTCAACCACCACCAATGTGCAGCATCCACTTGGATGATGCGACGGCAGCCATATTGCGCCAGAACGCTCACCACACACCAGCTGATTGGTGGAGAGGAGACAGAGTGATGAAGCCAATCAGGATAGGGGGAAGATTAGGAGGCCATGATGGACAGAGGCCAGTGGGCAAATTTGGCCAGGATGCCGGGCTTACACCCCTACTCTTTATCGAAGAACATCCTGGGATTTTTAACGACCACAGAGAGTCAGGACCTCGGTTTAACGTCTCATCCGAAGGACGGTGCTCTTTGACAGTACAGTGTCCCCATCACTATACTGGGGCGTTAGGACCCACACAGACCACAGGGTGAGCACCCCCTGCTGGCCTCACTAACACCTCTACCAGCAGCTACCTGGTTTTCCCAGTTGGTCTCCCATCCAGGTACTGACCAGGCTCGGCCCTGCTTAGCTTCAGTGGGAAACCAGTCTTGGGCTACAGGGTGATATGGCTGCTGATTTAAGCATCTCTTTTTGACAGAGACAGATCTAGCTTCAATGGCAGGAGAGATTGATATATCAAAGAAAATACAGAAATGATCAGAGAGTGCCTCATCCTTAATAACAATTGATGAAATGTTTAGACCCTTACTGATAAGTAAATCTACGGTGTGTCCACGATTGTGTGTGGGTCCATTTACATGCTGTGTCAAATCAAGTGTTAAGAACAGTCATGAGCTCTTTTGTTGTACTGGATTCAATATTGTCTATGTGAATGTTAAAATCCCCAGCAATAGCAAAACAGTCAAACTCGGAGGAAATTATTGATAACAGTTCTGTAAAGTCCTCAATAAAGGCTGGAGAGTACTTTGGAGGCCTGTAAATAATGATAAGCAGGATGCGTGGAGCACCTTTTAACACAATATCCAGATATTCTAGAGACAAATATTCACCAAATGACACTTGCTTACATTGATAGAAATCTTTAAAAAGAGCAGCAACACCACCTCTCCTAACTGCTCTGCAAACACTCATAAAAGTAAAGTTAGGAGGGGCTGCTTCATTGAGGACTGTTGCACTACAGTTTTGTTCTTAAGTGAACAGATGTTTAAAAGTGCTAACTTAACAGTATAAATTTTTTCACCCACATTAGTCTCAGTTTGACAAGTGACAGGCAGCAGATTATATTGGTTTGTTAAACGGCCTGACAAGGCCTTAGACTTTCTTTCACGTAACAGAACAGAGATAGAGAAAGAGGCAGGCACACTGGGGTCCCACTTGTTTTGTAAACATTTGATAAAGTTACTGTTATCATAGCGGGGACCCAAAACACATCACTGAGAATCAGTTGTTTTTGGTTCACCTACAACAGATGGAGGAGGGTGTTTAGAGAATTAGAGAATTGAGATCTCCTACAAGATGGCTGAGCTCCATCGGTTTCCGGGTCATAGGATGGAGGACGGAGGAGCGAGGAAACGAGGAGAGATATTGAGAAGCACCCACTGTCTTTGAACAAATCTCTTGAGTGAATGATTCAATGACTCACTCATAAAGACTTCACTCATTTCAATACTGGATGAATCAGTGTTTTTGAACAAATCTCTTGAGTGAATGATTCAATGACTCACTCATAAAGACTTCACTCATTTCAATACTGGATGAATCAGTGTTTTTGAACAAATCTCTTGAGTGAATGATTCAATGACTCACTCATAAAGACTTCACTTGTTTTACTACTAGATGATTCATGCTGCGTCCCAATTCGCCTACTTATACTACGTCCTAAAAGTATGTACTCTTTTTGTGAAGAAAAGGTATATATACTTTTGAGTGTGTAGCAGAAAAGTATGCAAGCTTCGGGACATACTACTTCACCATCTTTAACGGACTCTGTCGTTTAGTTACAAGCATCCCGTCACCGTTTATCTGCCCTGTCAATCATCGTCAGATTCATCACAGTTCAAATCCTCCACATTCAGATTAATCTCCTACCGTATCGGAGAGAAATGTAGCCACTCGTTGATCTGCCATTTGTGGGTCTTTAATGCAGAGACTCTCCTCATGTATTTACAGTTTAAATATAATGATGCATTTAAAAGTTAATGGCCAAACATGTCATTTCAAAAGTTCTCAATGCTGCTGCAGGTGAA
The DNA here is from genome assembly GCF_024679245.1 of Pseudorasbora parva. Taxonomy (NCBI): domain Eukaryota; kingdom Metazoa; phylum Chordata; class Actinopteri; order Cypriniformes; family Gobionidae; genus Pseudorasbora; species Pseudorasbora parva. Next base: position 44,384,845 of record NC_090179.1, read on the forward strand.
ATATAATGTGACAACACTGAATAAATATATTTTTGTCGGGTTAAATACTGATAATTGGTCACTCAAACCCCCTTTATCTAAACTTCTCTACTTAACCGTCGAACTCGCACATCCGTCATGTTTGTAGTTTTTTAACGCTTTTTATCCGCGTTTGTAGTTCTAAACGAATCCTCGTCCAACTCGCAATGGGTTGTGGGCAATATTAGCCGTTAGAGTGCCCATCGATCCGTACTACGAATTCTGACCGGAAATAGTAAACCATCCGGGAATCTTTGGAATACTCTTTTCAACATACTACGATTTGGGACATACTAATTCTATTTTCGAATACTATTTAGGATGGATAGTATGCGAATTGGGACGCAGGGTCAGTGTTTCTGAAAAAATCTTGAGTGAATGATTCAATGACTCACTCGTAAAGACTTCACTTGTTTCATTACTGGATGAATCAGTATCTTTGAACGAATCTCTTGAGTGAATAAATAATTCAATGACTCACTCATAAAGACTTCACTTGTTTCATTACTGGATGAATCAGTGTCTTTGAACAAATCTCTTGAATGAATGATTCAATGACTCCCTAATAAAGACTTCACTTCTTTCATTACTGGATGAATCAGTGTCTTTGAATCATTCATTCAAGAGATTTGTTCAAAGACACTGATTCATCCAGTAATGAAACAAGTGAAGTCTTTATGCGTGTGTCATTGAATCATTCATTCAAGAGATTTGTTCAATGACACACGCATAAAGACTTCACTTGTTTCCTTACTGGATGAATCAGTGTCTTTGAATCATTTATTCACTCAAGAGATTTGTTCAATGACTCACTCATAAAGACTTCACTTGTTTCATTACTGGATTAATCAGTGTCTTTGAACAAATCTCTTGAATGAATGATTCAATGACTCACTCATAAAGACTTCACTTGTTTCATTACTGGATGAATCAGTGTCTTTGAACAAATCTCTTGAATGAATGATTCAATGACTCACTCATAAAGACTTCACTTGTTTCATTACTGGATGAATCCGTGTCTTTGAACAAATCTCTTGAATGAATGATTCAATGACTCACTCATAAAGACTGCACTTGCCTTACACAAACAATAGCTTTTTTTAATGTCGTATTATGAAGCAGACGTGCTTGTATATGCTCACACTTTTAAACATTGACATTGTTTGCACACGCCCGCACCGGAAAAAAACTGTCCAATCTGTGGCTCTCGGCAAAACACATTTGTGCCTGCCCACTTGACACTCGCAATTATACGAGTTTAAATGTTGACATGCAGATAAAAGCTTGCACACGCCTGTTTTCAACGATTCATTAGTCATGCAATGCAAAAACAAATCCGCATGCAAGCACTTGTACAGCTGCAAATGCACACTCTGGATTATATTATAACACGTGCATGTCGAGAATGGTAGCACAATGTTATTGGAGGTTTCAATTTCTAAAAACAATGCTAAATTATTTATGACACATGTATTTATTATTTAACAATATACAATGCAATTGAATGGAATAAACAAAATATTCAGTCAGAAGTCTCTCGCTCTCTCTCTCTCTCTCTCTCTCTCTCTCTCTCTCGCTCTCTCTCTGTCTCTCTCTCTCTCTCTCCCTCTCTCTCTCTCTCTCTCTCTCTCTCTCTCTCTCTGATCTCTAACACTGCGAGTGTTTTCTGAAGTTGCTACTTTAGATGTTGTTCTTGTGTTTTGGTTGAAAACATCGCTCCTCGGGGTCGGTCGGGTTGGGGTCACGAGACTCGTCCGTCCGGCTGTAATTAGCGTAGTTTCAGACGCATAGCTGCACGCAAACACACACCATAATCACAGCGTTTGACTTCTGCGGGGCTTTGTTGCTGCTGCGTGTTCGCCTGGCTTTATTGTGTCTGTTTTTAGGTCCGTGCCTTTATAAACTCATGCTTTTGAAGATTTTTGTGTCGATCTTGATGTGGGTCATGTGACCCTGTGTGTGTTAAACTCTCTCAACTTTCTCTGGAATAAGCAGTCTAGATTGTAAAATAATTGTAAATCATTATAATTATAAATCATACAGGAGGAGTTTTTGTTTTGTTGAGAAAGTAAAAATGCAGATAGAGAGAGTGTGTGGTGTGTGTGCGTGTGTCACATCAAGGACAGACATGAGTCCGGAGTCTCCTGTTTCCCCATCAGTGTGTGTGTGTGTGTCTATGAGGGAGATGTAACGCATTAGAAACTTCTAGGAATGTGTTTGATACATTTTCAGGATTATTTGATGTATACTGTATACATTTAAAAATACACAGAGTTTCCACATAAATATGAACACTGATAATAATCATAAATGTGTGTTGATCTTCAGATCCTCATATGAGAGTGATTACTGAAGGATCATGAAGACTGGAGTAATGATGATAAATTCAGCTTTGATCACAGGAATAAATCACACTTTACTATATATTCACAGAGAGAACTGATATTTTACCCTGGAATAATATTTCACTAATTTTACTGTATTTTTGATCAAATAAATGGTGATCAGAAGAAACTTTAGGGCTGATGATAACCTTTTAGAGACCAGCTTCTATCCTCCAAACATCAGCCTCCACCTTATAAACTGGTTTGAGCTGGTCTTTTCAAGGGCAGGGAATTCTGGGAAAAAGCTTCCTGTCTCCTTTATGGAATGCTGACAGAGCAACACACACACACACACACACACACACACACACACACACACACACACACACACACACACACACACACACACACAGAGTGCAGGGTTGGTAAGTTTATCAGGTGTCATTAAAGCACCTGAACTGAAACAAAGAGGTGAAATTAGTGTGGAAATGCTTGGAGGGAAGTTGTGTTTCTAACAGATACGAGTGTGTGTGTGTGTGTGTGTTGGGCACAAAAGAACGTTACTGAAGAAGACTAATATGATAACTGTCCTTTGACCTTTGGCCTTTTGGGTGTGTGTGGAAAATTAGAGCCATAGAGAAAGAAACTGCACGAAAGACACAAAATCAAAAATCTGCAGAACAAAGTTTGCGCAAGCATTTTTTCCATTACTCTATAAATATATAAATAATCGTGATTAATCACATCCAAAATAAGTTTTACATAATGTGTGTGTACGTTGCATAATTATTATTATTATGTATATATAAATACGCACACACGCATGTATATATTTTATTATATTTATAGATAATACAAATTATTTACAGTGTATTTACAGTATAAACAAATGTTTCTTAATTTTTATTTCATATTTACATTTATTTTGATTTGGTTTAATCACAATGGTTTGACAGACCAAGAAAAAAAAAACTGCATATACTGTGTGTGTAAATATATTATATATATATATATATATATATATATATATATATATATATATATATATATATATATATATATATATATATATATATATATATATATATATATATATATTATAAAAAAAAAATAATATATAAAATATTGTATGTGTATGTATGTATAATTACAAGTAAATTATGAAAAAATATAAAAATACATAAAATAATTTTACATATATACACGTGTGTGTGTGTGTGTGTGTGTGTATATAAAGGGGACCAACACAATATTAGGTCATAATGTTTATATATAATATAAGTGTGTGTGTGTGTATAATGTATTATTTATTGCATATATTTAAATATTTAGATTATATATTGTTGTGTATATGATTATATGTATAAATAAGTTATATTATATTTATATATATATATATATATATATATATATATATATATATATATATATATATAATACCATGTGCATGTATATGAGTTAATAGTGTGTGTCTGTGTGTAGATGTATGGCCGCTACACTCAGGAACTGGGTGTGTATGCGAAGGAAGAGGCGGCCCGAATCCGAGAGGACAGTCGCCAGCGCCGCTCCATCTCGGACCGCAGCCCGTCGCTCAAACTCCTGGAGTACGAGAAGGGCCGATGTGTCAAGTGTCGAAGTAAGTGTCGTCACGGTGATGATTTATAACCGCGCCTGTTACTATAGCACTATTGCTATTTTTACATTTACTGTTAGTATTTTTAAAGGAAGTGTGTGTAAGATTGTGGCCAAAACTGGTACTGCAATCCCTTTCAGATGACTGTAGAGCGGTGTATCCCCCTCCCCCTGACTCGAGGTTGCCAGATTGGCTGAACAAATCAGTCTCCATTGACTCTATATTGCGTGAAGCGGCTTACTTGTTATTTCTGACTTATAACAAAAAAACCAAACAATGTCGAAAAGCTTAACAAGTCTTAAAGTCAGAATAGTGACAGGTGCTTCTTGGCTAGGTTTGATGGCTCTTCATCAGTTTTATAAGCAAAGTACTTACAAATTTCACTTTTACTCCTCTCTTTATTAATTCGTTTTGGGCATCTTGAGTGAGATTCGACTGCTTTATCCATTTTGTTAGTTTATGTTGTTGTCACATTTGCCGGTTGTTTCGGGATCAGTTTGGGCAGCGCGCTGCCATCTAGCGGTGAACTTCGGAACAGCAGCATATACCGAAATGTACCAAATCATGATATCGTACCGTTTTAAATAAAATATATACCGGTATTTTTCCAGTACCGGTATACTGGAAAAATATCAAGCGCATCCCTACACTTGGATATTTTACATAAGGTTTACAGCACACGTGGGCATACTGAGACATACTGACGGTCAGGATCCCAAAACTGACCCACTCTTCCTGCTAAAGCTTCATGTCTTATTGACCTTATCCACTTTTGTCTCCTTAAACGCTCGTTTTTTTGGGTCGACAGCTTTAAAAAAAACTTTATGTGTTTTTTAGGTTGTTTGCTGCACACCTTGTCACATATCAGCTTTTAGACATTGTTCTGATTCTTGTAATAAGTCTGAAATGAAAAGGAGGCCGTCTCACGCAATACACTCTTTACTAAATACACTAAATACTAGGGATGCACCGATCCGATACTCGGGATCGGTATCGGCTCCGATCTGCCATTATTTGCTGGATCGGGTATCGGACAGACAGGACCGATCCAAATTCGATACTCATACTGTGCGCATAATATTGTGTTATTGTTAAGCCCCAGTGCCCCACAAAAGGCACAAAAACCTTATAAAGCATCAACGATTCGTGCACTATATTGTAAGTGTTCTGAAGCCATTCCGTCGTTTAACGCGAGTACAGATTAGTTCACGTCAGTGCTTCCCTCCACTGCGGCTGTCAGTCACTCTCCATTCAGCTTTAAACTGTCGCGTTCGGTTACGACACTCAACACGATGAAACTTTCCAAGATTATTTATTGTTTCTGTTATTATGCTTGATCTGTAGATAACGCTCTAACGTTATGGTTCCCCCCAAAAAATGGCTATCTGCTGGCGTTTATTGCTGTAAACCGTGTTACTTTCTACCGGGTGTCAGTTAGATCACAACACTGGACTAGTTGTTATATTTTTTTTCACACACAGTAACTGAAATGTTAAACTGTTAAAATAAACGGCTTATAAGAATACTGCATAGATACACGACGCGTCTATATCTTGTTTTAAACTTCTCGATGCGGACGGAGCGCGGCACGCTGTGAGCGTCTATGGCTGTGAGCATGTGACTCCGTGTTGCTTCAAGCGCATCATCCTGCGCACGGGATGTGCATAAGCGCTTTGTGCCGCTCTGTATTATGCTACTGTTGCGCTATGAAAGCCTTATTAATAGCCTTTCCTGTTCTGCTCTATCTATATGTTGCTGCCTCGTTAAAAATATGCACTATACATTTAAAATAAATGCAATTTCTTAGTATATAGGCCCTATTTCTATAAATATATTTACTTGTTTTTCATGAATATATTTTGTGTAACATATTTTACTAGATTTACAGCTACAGTTATTCACTTTTGTGGTTTCCTTTATTTTTTCCCAACTAAATGTTTAGATTTTATACGATTATTGTGCACTCGTGATTTTATAACTTTTGCTGCTGTATTATTCACTAATCTAATTTATTCAATTCTACACACTAAGGCTTAGAACTTCTACATAGACAAAACTGCATTGGTATCGGATCGGTTTAGTATTGGTATCGGCCGATACTCAACATTTTTAATGCACTCTGTCTCTATAGCATCGGTCATTCAGCTGATCGTGTCCAGCAGACACTCGGGATGTCTAAATAATTACTCCAGGGCCCGTATTTATCAAGCATCTTAGAATTACTCACAAGAAAACTGCTAAGAATTGACTTATGTGTAAAACCATTCTTGGCTCAAAGCTGCACTTAAAAGTTAGTTGTTTAGCATCCCAATCATACTTTAAGTAACGTGCTGGACTAAATTACTAAACTAAACTAAACTACACTGTACATTTTTTTTTGTTGGTTTAACTTAAAAAGTAAGTAACCTGGTTGCCTTAAAATTGAGTTTATTGAAATTAACAATTTGAGTTGATACAATGAAGGAAATTTGTTTAATAAATAGAAACTCAAAATATTATTGTATGTGAACCACATAAACAATGTGCTAAATCATGAAAATAGCACAATTTGGCTGCGTCATCACAAAAAAAACCCACAATTACCCAATATGCTTACAAAATCTTTTAATAATATTTTAATAAATGTTGTCGAATCTCAAAAATGTTAATTGTATTAACTCAAATTTTTAATTTCAATGAACTCAATTTTAAGGCAACCAGGTAACCTTTTTTCCTGATTTTCCTGAAAAAATTATTTTTTACAGTGTACTAGTTTAGGACTAAATTAAAGAGTCAGTCTTCGAGTTGATTCACGACACTTTGCTGTGCCACAAACAGGATTTTGGATGATGTCATAGGCATGAACCAATCACTGAAAAGATGTCCTTATTGAAGAATAGTCTCTGATAAATCACATTGAATGGTGAAATTCCTACACTGTAAAAAAATTGTTGGTTTAACTTTAAAAAAGTAAGTAACCTGGTTACCTTAATTTTGAGTTCAAGGAGTTTCTCTAAATTAATCATTTAGAGAGAGTTAATCGTCCTAACTCTCGTCCCGGAGTTGGGACGATTCTAAGGACCCACGCACTTTTGGGGCCCCCAGAGATCGGTTTTATTAGTAGTAACATTACCAGTAGTAATGTAATATAAATTGTAAATGTATAATCTACCAGAGTAGCCTACAATCACGGAGTGAGATCAGGGCCCGTATTTATCAAGCATCTTAGAATTACTCACAAGAAAACTGCTAAGAATTGACTTTGTAGTATTTTTGCAGTAAAATATCCAAAAACCACTAGGCCAGTGTTATATATTTTGTTCAGTTGAGTACTTACAATATCCCAAATGTTTCCAAATATTTGTAAATTGTGAGAAAATTGCTTTTTTAACTAAAGACCGGGACGTGTCAGCATAGCGTCTGAGGGAGTCGCCTGTCAATCGCGTCATATCTGCGCTACCCTCGGTTTTATTCTGCAGAAGCGCTTTACTCTTAGCATGGGCGTCGGGAGCAAATAAAAAGTGGGTGGGTCAGTAGCGACTAAGGCATCATATGATAGGCGGGGAAATTGTTTTGCGGAGGGTCTGGGGGTTCTCTCCCAGAAAAAAAAAAGATTTCATAGATGTGATTTCCTGCATTATGGTGCGTTGGAGGCCATATCCCTTTCCTATACCAAAAAAGACCTCAAACCAGTCAATACCAATAGTCTAATAAAACGACTATATTCATTTAACTGCCATAGACATCAACAGTTTCACAGATAATGATAATGAACAAGTTGCATGTTTTTTGTGCTCCGTGTCCAGACAGAAAAAGTGCCGTTTACTAAACGATTGATTGGGCCAGACAAAATTACAGAAATCACTGAGTTATTTATTGTGACTATAGTGTAGTGGTAAGACGCATGGCATCAAGTTTTGACGCATATTGCGAGCATAGGTTCAAATCCGCCTTTTGCCACACTCCCTTTCCCCATCACATATCAGATCGGAAAGGTAGGCTATTTATTTTCAATAAAAAAATAGAAAATATTAGAAAAGGGGAACTAAAGCGTTTAACATGTGTTTAATAATAAGTTTCTTAATACGTTTCTCGGTTAAGGGGTAGTCAATGTAAGCAGACGTGCTGAATTAGAGACGATAAAAGTGAGTGGGTCCAACATCATTGGTCTTAAAAAGTGGGTGGGTCTTGTCCCACACACACACAATGGTTCCGACGCCCATGACTCTTAGCAGTGTGAACATGTCACAGCAGCGCCGAGTGAACGCACAGAGTAACGTCATAACATCATTTTAAACACACTTAAATGTATCTAATATGATAAACAGAGCTGCTTTACCTCATAATCATAACCGGTAACGCGTCAATACTGCAGGCGTCCGGCGACTGTGTCCCGTCCCGTCATAATAAAAGTCCTGGTACTCGTGAGCCGTGTGTGTGTAACAATCGCTCCAGCGGCCGTGCTCAGCTCCTCAACACTCGGTCCTGCTCTGCTTCACTACAGTAACGTTACTTGGAAAATGTAGTGAGCTAAGCTACCAGTTACTCTACATTAAATTAAGCTCCACTACACTGAAGCTAACCCCCCGGGAAATGTAGCAAGCTAAGCTACAGCAACTCCACAAAAGTAGTTTACTACATCTAAGCTACTTTTAATTATTTAATTTTATATTGAACCCACTTCACTCCAATCAATGCTATTTCAGTGATCAATAAAAGTCAAGCATATAGACACATTTTTTTTAGTTATTCATAAAACTGTCCGAAATCAATTCGGCATGTGATCCATACTATTAACAAAACCAGTGGCCTGTTGCACAAAACTAGGATAAGGGATTAAGCCGGGATATCTTGGGGATCTTGTCATTTTTATGCAAAATTTAGTACACAGCTGTCATGTAAACATACCCTGAAGGCAACTCATACCAAGAAACGATAATGAAAGATAACTGTATATTAGTGGATAAATTGAGCCAGGATCACCAAAATATCCCAGCTTAATCCCTTATCCTAGTATTGTGCAATAGGCCCCTGGTGTCGAGAGTGTGTGTGTGTTCATCTGTAGGTGTATGATATGCATACACAACTGTGTGTTTGCATTTATGCTCAATTTAGACTTGGGCACTTTTGCAGGACAAACTGTAAGTTAATTTACAACTCAACTTGTACAAAAAAAGTCCAGTCCAGAAAGTACAGTAGCAAAATAATTAAGACCTGCTCCAAACAGTACCAACATGGCAAAGAACAAAACATGTTTTGTGTGTGTGTGTGTGTGTGTGTTCTATCTCCCACACACATGAAACAAGTTTCATTCATTCATTCATTCATTCATTCATTCATTCACATCAAGAGGTGGCCAGGCTGGACCCCGATACTTTTGAATAAACACCTCTTGTTAAGAGACACAATAGATTTTAAAACTTTTGCCGTTTCTCTTTTGTCACCGCGCGGACGATGCGCGTCCAACAGCGAATTGAGCGCTTGAAAAAAAACAGGCAACTAGATTGCGAATGTGAATGCGCCTATCCCGTCATTACACGCTCACTGCCAAATGAGTGCTTTGAAAGGCTCGCGCGCGCATCTGCGCGAGGCAGAAAGGAACGTAGAAAATGAAGTATATCCGTGTTCTTATCAGTTGTGTTTCCAATTTGAGCTCGATCCTCAGAAATGCTTGGGAAAATGTAACGTTAGCTTGTGTGGACGCTACCACACTACTTGATCAACAGAAGAGCTTCGCTACTGAAAAGCTATTTCACTGAGAAAACAGCGACGCTACCACCACGCTACTGAAAAATGTAGTTAAGCTATTAGCATCACTATTTGTAGCGACGCTACTGCCCAACACTGCCAAGATGCTGCGCTCACACTTGGCGTCATCAAACTACACCTTTGTTTAGAATAGCGCCCTCCAGTGGACGGAAAGTTGCAAAGTGCACCTTTAAGAGTAAAAAAATGATTGGCTCAACGCTGCGCTTAAAAGTTTGTTATCCAGCATCCCAATCACACTTTAAGTAAAGTGGAGGACTAAATCTTAAGTGTCAGTCTTAGAGTTTATTTATGAAATTTTGCTGTGCCACAAACAGGATTTTGGATGATGTCATAGGCATGAACCAATCACTGAACAGATGTCCTTATTGAAGAATAGTCTCACTTTGAATGGTGAAGTTCCTAAGAGGAGTTTACATCCAACACACATTTGACAATAAAGAGTTTTCAAGAGAATACATTATAATACACACATTTGAAATGAAAGATAAACATGTTTTCATCCATGTCTTAATTATACGTTTTAAACTGGTGTGCTGTTAACTGACCTGCCTATATATAGCCTAGATTTTGTTATATATATATATACACACACACACAATCAGCCACCATGGAGTCCAAAATAAAACCGAACTGGCAGGAGGAAGAAGCGATCGCCACTGCTTGCTGAATTACTCAAACAGCGTTTTTTATTTATTTATAAAACCCAACATTTGATAACTTGCTTTTCTACTTAAGTTTGACAGTAGGAGTAAATGTCATGAGTTCTCAGCACTTAGGACTAAAATGGCACTTTAAGACGCTTGATAAATACGGGCCCTGGCCTCGGGAAATCTGTGATCTGTGCTTTCCTCTCAGGACAAAACGAGCAGCGGCATGATCTGAGCACATGAGAGAAGGCTGTGTGTGTGTGTGTGTGTGTGTGTGTTGCCTCGTTTACTGGAGTGTTTCGTTTGAATATTTTGCCCTCTACTGGACACACACACCTTTTACACTTTATCAGCTTGTCCTTCACTGGTTTAAAATCAAATCTGTCCTTTCGTGCATTCAATTCAATTATTATAAATGTAATGTATTTTTGCCGTTTCCAAAAATCCATTGCAGTTGTTTTATTGCATTTTAAACAATGCTTATTAAATCATTTGTTCACAATATTTTTTACGTTACATAGTTACACAACTTTAAATAGTTAATTAATGTGTATCTCCATTGGGAATAAATAATAATAAATAGACACTTCTCTAATGGAATGAGTTTTATTTTGTATGCAAATAAGTTAATAAAGCTGGACTTGGGTTGTTGTCGGTGGCTGTAGTGCCAGTGTTTGTCCTGATGGGGGCGGTGTTACTCCACTGAGATTCATGCTGAGGTCTGATCTCTCTCTCTCTGTGTGTGTGTGTGTGTGTGTGTGTGTGTGTGTGTGTGTGTGTGTGTGTGTGTGTGTGTGTACGACCAGAGCGTCCGATCGCCCGATGTCAGGTTCAGTGTTTATCTGAGGGAGGAGATTCACTTTCTGTGGTGTTCAATATAAGAGTCCAATCCAATAATGAGATCATGCATTAAACATTGACACACACACACACACACACACACACACACACACACACACACACACACACACACACACACACACTCTCAAACACTCTCTCTCAAACACACACTCACAGAAAACACACACACACACACGTTAGGTTTTTGTGTAATGTGGGGACTTTTCATAGGCGTAATGGTTTTTATAGTGTACAAACCGTATTTTCTACACACACACACACACACGCACACACACACACACTGCCCCTACCCCTCACACACACACAAACACACACTGCCCCTACCCATCACACACACTGCCCCTTAACCTACCCATCACACACACACACACACACACACACACACACACACACACACACACACACACACACACACACTGCCCCTACCCATCACACACACACAAACACACACTGCCCCTACCCATCACACACACTGCCCCTTCCCCTCACACACACACAAACACACACTGCCCCTACCCATCACACACACTGCCCCTTAACCTACCCAACACACACACACACACACACACACACACACACACACACACACACACACACACACACTGCCCCTACCCATCACACACACACACACACACACACACACACACACACACACACACTGCCCCTACCCATCACACACACACAAACACACACTGCCCCTACCCATCACACACACTGCCCCTTAACCTACCCATCACACACACACACACACACACACACACACACACTGCCCCTACCCATCACACACACACAAACAAACACACACTTCCCCCGACCCATCACACACACTGCCCCTAAACCTACCCATCACATACACACAAACAAACACACACTGCCCCTACCCATCACACACACACACAAACAAACACACACTGCCCCTACCCATCACACACACACACAAACAAACACACACTGCCCCTACCCATCACACACACACACAAACAAACACACACTGCCCCTACCCATCACACACACACACAAACAAACACACACTGCCCCTACCCATAACACACACACAAACAAACACACACTGCCCCTACCCATCACACACACACAAACAAACACACACTGCCCCTACCCATCACACACACACAAACAAACACACACTGCCCCTACCCATCACACACACTGCCCCTAAACCTACCCATCACACACACACAAACAAACACACACTGCCCCTACCCATCACACACACTGCCCCTAAACCTACCCATCACACACACACAAACAAACACACACTGCCCCTACCCATCACACACACTGCCCCTAAACCTACCATCACACACACACACACACACACACACACACACACACACACACACACACACACACACACACACACACACACACACACACACACACACACACACACACACACACACACACACACACACACACACACACGAAAGATTCTGCATTTTAGCATTATTCAAAAAAACAATTTAGTATGTTTATGAATCCATTTACATCGTGAGGACCGCTGGTTGGTGATCTCAGGTTTATATTACAACGTGGGGCCATTTGGTCTAATGTTAACAAGTACACACACACACACTTTTCCTGTAACATATGTGATGTCAGCAGGAGATCTGTGTCGTGTCACAGGTCACCATGGTTACAGGTTGCCTCTCCTCAGGTGGATGGATGACCGGTTTGTTGGTGTCATGGTAACAGTGAAGCGTTAAATAGATTAAATTGTCACTTTCTGTGACATCATCACTACAGAAAACGATCTGCTCCAAACGTCACCATGACAACCTCAGAGACAACCGGCCTCGTTTCTCCACTGACCCGCTTCTTTTGCTCACTTCTCATTTACTCTGTCAAACGTCCTGTGAAAGACATTTAGTGTGTGTGTGTGTGTAAAAATAAGATTGTGTCTGTGAGAGTATGAGTAAAAGTGTGTGCCAGAGAGTGTGTGCCTGAGAGAGTATGATTGTGTGTGTACGAATACAAGTGAGTGTGTGTGTGTGTGTGTGTGTGTGTGTGTCTGTGAGAGTATGAGTAAAAGTGTGTGCCAGAGAGTGTGTGCGCCTGAGAGAGTGTGTGCCTGAGAGAGTATGATTGTGTGTGTACGAATACAAGTGAGTGTGTGTGTGTGTGTCTGAGAGTATGAGTGACAGTGTGTGCGCCCGAGAGAGTGTGTGCCTGAGAGAGTATGATTGTGTGTGTACGAATACAAGTGAGTGTGTGTGTGTGTGTCTGTGAGAGTATGAGTAAAAGTGTGTGCCAGAGAGTGTGTGCGCCTGAGAGAGTGTGTGCCTGAGAGAGTATGATTGTGTGTGTACGAATACGAGTGAGTGAGTGAGTGAGTGAGTGAGTGAGTGAGTGAGTGAGTGAGTGAGTGAGTGAGTGAGTGAGTGTGTGAGTGAGTGTGTGAGTGTGTGAGTGTGTGAGTGTGTGAGTGTGTGAGTGAGTGAGTGAGTGAGTGAGTGAGTGAGTGAGTGAGTGAGTGAGTGAGTGAGTGAGTGAGTGAGTGAGTGAGTGAGTGAGTGAGTGAGTGAGTAATACTGTAATACTTATAAATAATACTGTATTAGTCCTGGTGGCCGTTAAGAGTTGCTATGGCTACAGTTAACACACTCCAGCTGCTGGAGAAAACAGCGTTGACATTTTTGGTGCGGCAGACAAACTGCGCGTCACAAAATGATTGCGATTGAAAGTCATCACATGTAAACACCAGATCGGTTTAGATAACGTCTCATGTAAACAGTTCACTAAATCTTTCAATCGGTACACACACAAATGATTACTGTCCTTCACTGATTTTGGAGGAGCAGTCGCGCGCAGTCCTACATCACCGGACTAATTTGCCTAATCTTCTCGGAACTTTATCGCGGTCGAAACGCAGACAGCTGCAGGTCTGGGGGGGAGAAAAGTTCCTGTAAAAAAGTTCCTGGTACAAATTGTTCCGGGTAATTTTGGTGGAAACGGGGCTTATGATTGCGTGTGTACGAATACGAGTGTGTGTGTGTGTGTGTCTGTGAGTATGATAGTGTATGTACGAATACGAGTGTGTGTGTCTGTGAGTATGATAGTGTGTGTACGAATACGAGTGAGTGAGTGAGTGAGTGAGTGAGTGAGTGAGTGAGTGAGTGAGTGAGTGAGTGAGTGAGTGAGTGAGTGAGTGAGTGAGTGAGTGAGTGAGTGAGTGAGTGAGTGAGTGAGTGAGTGAGTGTGTGTCTGTGAGAGTATGAGTAAAAGTGTGTGCCAGAGAGTGTGTGCGCCTGAGAGAGTATGATTGTGTGTGTACAAATACAAGTGAGTGTGAGTGAGAGAGTGAGAGTGAGAGTGAGTGTGAGTGTGAGAGTGAGAGTGAGTGAGAGAGTGAGTGAGTGAGTGAGTGAGAGAGTGAGAGTGAGAGTGAGTGAGAGAGTGAGAGTGAGAGTGAGTGTGAGTGTGAGAGTGAGAGTGAGTGTGAGTGTGAGAGTGTCTCTGTATACGTGCGCCTGTGAGTGTGTGTGCGCCTGACTGTGTTTCCTGAGTGAGTGAGTCTGAGTGTGTCTGTGAGAGTATGATTGCGTGTGTACGAATACGAGTGTGTGTGTGTGTGTCTGTGAGTATGATAGTGTATGTACGAATACGAGTGTGTGTGTCTGTGAGTATGATAGTGTGTGTACGAATACAAGTGAGTAAGTCTGAGAGTGTGTGTGTGTGTGTGTGTGTGTGTACACGAATAAGAGTAAGTTTCTGTATGGGTGAGTGTGTGTGTGCACGGGTACGAATACGAGTGAGTGTGTGTGTGTGTGCGTGTGTGTGTTGATGTTATCAGTGGCGTAGCGTCTGGGCATGCAGTATGCGTGCAAATGGGCCCGGGCCGCCCATGGGGAACCTTTAATTAAAACGAGGGAATTTATTTTTAATTCATGGCCACAATAAATGTATATACGTGTGTATGTATGCATGTCATGTGTAGTGTTTTCTTGTGTGTGTTTATGTTTTTCACCGCGGGTGCTGTAGAACTCGCTCGCTCATTTTTATATGACGCTGCATCGCCAGTTGTTGGGTAGTGTGTGTGTTTTTACGGTGAGCCGCTGCCACATAGGCTACATATTTTTTCCAATCAATTATGTCGTAATAAGGAGATATTGTGTTTTATTTTTATGTATTAAATATACAGGAAATTGGTTGATTAACCATTGATCATCATCAAAATAATAATACAATTTATTAAAAAAATGAAATTAACTTTAAAGAAAGACTTTATACAAAACAAAACTCAGTTTTAAAATCATGTCTGTCTTCCAGACATTTGAGCATCTGGGGATGTAGCCTTACTCATTCTGCTCACTTTTCACAATCAATGAATGAAATAAAAATATATATATATATTAGGGGTGGGAATTTTTTACCATCTCACGATTCAGTTCGATTCCGATTATTGAGGCCACGATTCGATTCATTATCGATTCAAAACGATTTGATTTTGAAAATATCAAAATTAAATCCGCACCCGCCCAGACCCGTTAATATTTGGCCCGTTACCCGACCAGAGCCCGCGATCAGTGTGTGTGTCTGTGTGTCTGTGTGCATTTAAATTCCTATATATATGTGTCAAAAATCATATGAAAGAAAGACATTAGACCTCTTTATTTGAGAGATAGACTGATCCTGTTTAATGTATTCATGAGACAGAATGTTTGTTTTTTTCATCACGCTGTACTTTCTGTAGATCTGCAAATAGATTCTGGCATGAGTTTGTGTGTGTGTTTGTTAATAACAAGCTGATCTGTTCTCTAATCTCTAAAATGTGCCTTTTGCCAACTCTCAAACACACACACACACTCTCTCTCTCTCTCGCGCTCCCCCCCCCCCCCCCCCTCCCTCATGTTTTGGCTCATTTTCTCTGGTAATTTCTCTGGTTTCTCCTCCACCAACACACTCTTCCTCAAACTGTCTATGATTTGTTCTCAGGGTTTCCATATGCCCTGGAATCATCTCGGCCGGACTTTTTTTCTGGTAAAAATACAATTTAAATAAAAAAATAATAATTTGTTGTTCATTAACTCATGACTATTAATGTATGTACTTAATACGAACTAAACACTCATCAATAAAACGGCGTCAGCCTCTCTTTGATCCGCTGGTGAACTAATTATTTCATGTGTTATATGTGCTCAGTGTGCTAGTGTGAACTTAACCTGATGATTACAGCGTAAAAAACACACACTCACACACACACACGTAGCGACACCGATGGCCATGTTGCTCATGATTTGTTCTTCACTTAGAAGTTAAAAGATGTTTGAAACACCTTTGCAGCGATTATACTGTTAGCGAACACGGCTGAGAGCGACGGTTAGCACATATTTACAGCACTTATTTACATATTCATCTGTGTAAATAACTATCGACGGTTAGATGAAAATGTAAATGTGCTGTGCTTTCCTCTCAATAACGAAACAAAAAGACAAGAAAAATGAGAAAGCATCTGATCATAGTGATGTGGATGCAATTCACTGGCATCATGTTGACAGATGAGGACGTTAAAATCACACTCTTATGATAGTTTGATAGAGTATATGTGAAACTCTTGTTTGAATTAATCCCTTTTCTTTTGTATGACTGAACATTGTATAAGCATTCACTCATTTCACGCTTTTATAGACAACCTAGAAAGTCAAGGAAGGTTTTCTTTTTTAAGTTTTATTAGCTGTTTACACATTAGCAACCCAAAAAGCGATTAAAGGGATCATGAACTGAGAATTTTAAGCTTGTGACTAGGGGTGGGCGATATCTCGATATTTTAAATATATGGAGATATTTTTTAAACTCGATATGGATTTTGACATATTGTATATATTGATATATTGTTTATATTTAATTCTGATTCCGCCACTTTGCATGTTTTGCCTTCTCTGTGCTGTGCTCGCACGCCTCCCTCATCGTTGCTTTTGTTCCCCCTCCCCTCGCGTGTTGAACACGGCGGCATCCGCAACCAGGTTAGGATTAGTCATCATGTTGACAAGCGCGCGCGTTGTTTAAGACTTAGTTTAGAGACCATGATTTTCCTTCTAACACAACTGCTTGCTAAAATTCATAAAGAAATATTAATGTTCATTATAGTCGCAAGTTTCACCCACAGTCAGGTGACTGACACTACTGGTGCGAGACGCACTCGCAGTCGCAATCATGTCAGTTTATGATCTGTGTCTAACTGATCGCATGGTTTTCGGTTAAAATGTCAAAATGATCGCATATTATTTAAAAATTATTGCAATATCATTATTATTATTATTTTGTCAGCTTTATCACGGGATTATGATGAATAGGTCTATGCATGTTTTAACCAAGAGGGAAATACGAGACATCCCGATGTCCTGAGACACAGTGCTCTTCTGTAAGGTGTACTGTATCATAGAGCTTACCTTCTGATGTTCATATTTCGTTCTGTAACTGGAAAAGAAGGGAAGCTCGCCTCACGTGTAGCCTACATGATCTGCATTATGAGGCGCTCATGCTTTATATTAGTAAAGAGCGCGACATCTACTGTTTGAATTTTGATACAAATTTACAGTGTTGGGCAAGCTACTTGGAAAATGTAGTGAGCTAAGCTACCAGTTACTCTACATTAAATTAAGCTCCACTACACTGAAGCTAACCCCCCGGGAAATGTAGCAAGCTAAGCTACAGCAACTCCACAAAAGTAGTTTACTACATCTAAGCTACTTTTTGTTTATTTATTTTTATATTGAAACAAATTCATTCATATCAATGCTATTTCAGTGATCAATAAAAGTCAAGCATATAGACACACATTTTTTTTTAGTTATTCAAAAACTGTCCGAAATCAATTCGGCATGTGATCCATAATATTAACAAAACCAGTGGCCTGTTGCACAAATGTAGGATAAGGGATTAAGCCGCGATATCTTGGGGATCTTGTCATTTTTATGCAAAATTTAGTACACAGCTGTCATGTAAACATACCCTGAAGGCAACTCATACCAAGAACGATAACAATAATGAAAGATAACTGTATATTAGCGGATAAATTGAGCCAGGATCACCAAAATATCCCAGCTTCATCCCTTATCCTAGTATTGTGCAATAAGCCCCTGGTGTTGAGTGTGTGTGTGTGTGTGTGTTCATCTGTAGGTGTATGATATGCACACACAACTGTGTGTTTGCATTTATGCTCAATTTAGACTTAGGCATTTTGCAGGACAAACTGTAAGTTAATTTACAACTCAACTTGTACAAAAAAAGTCCAGTCCAGAAAGTACAGTAGCAAAATAATTAAGACCTGCTCCAAACAGTACCAAAAAACAAAACGTGCGTGCGTGTGCGTGTGTGCCCAGACGCCCACACACATGAAACAAGTTTCATTCGTTCACTCACACACTCACTCACTCACTCTCACTCACTCTCACTCACTCACTCACTCACTCACTCACTCACTCACTCACTCACTCAGTCACTCACTCACTCACTCACTCACTCTCACTCACTCTCACTCACTCACTCACTCGCTCACTCACTCACTCAGTCACTCACTCACTCACTCACTCGCTCGCTCGCTCGCTCGCTCGCTCAGTCACTCACTCACTCACTCACTCACTCACTCACTCACTCACTCACTCACTCACTCACTCACTCACTCACTCACTCACTCACTCATATCCAGAGGTGGCCAGGCTGGACCCCGATACTTTTAACAAGAGGTGTTTATTCAAGAGACAGTAGATTTTAAAACTTTGCCGTTTCTCTTTTGTCACCGCACGGATGATGCGCGTTCAACAGCGAATTGAGCGCTTGAAAAAAAACGTAAACTAGATGTGCACGCGCCTATCCCGTCTTTACGCGCTCACTGCCAAATGAGTACTTTGAAAGGCTCGCGCGCGCATCTGTGCGTGTCTGCACGAGGCAGAAAGGAACGTAGAAAGTGAAGTATATCCGCGTTCTTATCAGTTGTGTTTCCAATTTGAGCTTGATCCTCAAAAATGTAACTTTAGCTAGTGTGGACGCTACCGCACTACTTGATCAACAGAAGAGCTTTGCTACTGAAAAGCTATTGTATTGAGAAAACAGCGACGCTACCACCACGCTACTGAAAAATGTAGTTAAGCTAACCCGGGTGCGCACCAGAAGTGCTAATGTGAAAGCACCCTAAATTATATATAGAAAGTGATTAAAGAACGCTCTTTACAATCGCTGGAGCTGTCAATCAAACAGTGAGTTTATCAGTGACTGAGTTCTGGACTCTCGACAAAACTCCCGTTATAATCAACAAATCTCTTACTTATAATTATAGTTTGCGCTGTTAGTTGTGATGAAAACATTCGTTAGTGTGCAGAAATCCAGTTGCAATGACAAGATCACTGCATTCATGCACTCAACATGTCTGTGATCGGCTACAATGCAATATCACAGCAGTGGGCGTTTACACTGAAGTCTCACAGCGGCCAATCACAGCAGTGGGCGTTTACACTGAAGTCTCACAGCGGCCAATCACAGCAGTGGGCGTTTACACTGAAGACTCACAGCGGCCAATCACAGCAGTGGGCGTTTACACTGAAGTCTCACAGCGGCCAATCACAGCAGTGCGCGTTTACACTGAAGTCTCACAGCGGCCAATCACAGCAGTGGGCGTTTACACTGAAGTCTCACAGCGGCCAATCACAGCAGTGGGCGTTTACACTGAAGTCTCACAGCGGCCAATCACAGCAGTGGGCGTTTACACTGAAGTCTCACAGCGGCCAATCACAGCAGTGGGCGTTTACACTGAAGTCTCACAGCGGCCAATCACAGCAGTGGGCGTTTACACTGAAGTCTCACAGCGGCCAATCACAGCAGTGGGCGTTTACACTGAAGTCTCACAGCGGCCAATCACAGCAGTGGGCGTTTACACTTAAGTCTCACAGCGGCCAATCACAGCAGTGGGCGTTTACACTGAAGTCTCACAGCGGCCAATCACAGCAGTGGGCGTTTACACTGAAGTCTCACAGCGGCCAATCACAGCAGTGGGCGTTTACACTGAAGTCTCACAGCGGCCAAACACAGCAGTGGGCGTTTACACTGAAGACTCACAGCGGCCAATCACAGCAGTGGGCGTTTACACTGAAGTCTCACAGCGGCCAATCACAGCAGTGGGCGTTTACACTGAAGACTCACAGCGGCCAATCACAGCAGTGGGCGTTTACCCTGAAGACTCACAGTGGCCAATCACAGCAGTGGGCGTTTACACTGAAGACTCACAGCGGCCAATCACAGCAGTGGGCGTTTACACTGAAGACTCACAGCGGCCAATCACAGCAGTGGGTGTTTACACTGAAGACTCACAGCGGCCAATCACAGCAGTGGGCGTTTACACTGAAGACTCACAGCGGCCAATCACAGCAGTGGGCGTTTACACTGAAGACTCACAGCGGCCAATCACAGCAGTGGGCGTTTACACTGAAGACTCACAGCGGCCAATCACAGCACTGGGTGTTTACACTGAAGTCTCACAGCAGCCAATCACAGCAGTGGGCATTTACACTGAAGACTCACAGCGGCCAATCACAGCAGTGGGCGTTTACACTGAAGACTCACAGCGGCCAATCACAGCAGTGGGCGTTTACACTGAAGACTCACAGCGGCCAATCACAGCAGTGGGTGTTTACACTGAAGTCTCACAGCAGCCAATCAAAGCAGTGGGCGTTTACACTGAAGTCTCACAGCAGCCAATCACAGCAGTGGGCATTTACACTGACGTCTCAAGCAGACACGCCACTTCAAATCAGAGGCTAAAATCAGGGTCAGAAAAGGTCTTTTTTTTTCTTACTTATGACAATTTTGAATGTAAAAAATCATACTAACATGATAAGAGCACCACAGGAAGCGCTATAAAACATTGTAGTTCATGAGCCCTTTAATACATGAAAAATCTTACATATAGCCCCTTTAATTTTTTTTGCTCAATGATTTTCCCGACGTTTTTGCATTTACGTAACGTTGATATAATGCAAACGCAAATGTTCTGTAGGAAGTGAATCTGGATCGGCTAACAGAAGGTGATTTCAGTTCTGTGAGCAGAGAGCGAGGGGTTAAATGAAGAGGAGCGAGAGAAATGCGAGCAAATGACTGTTTTGATTGAGTGGTGTTATAAAGCAGAAGCCAGCAGTTACACACACACACACACACACACTCTTACATAAACCCATCACCCTCATTACATCTGCATAAACAAGACATTTAGAAGTTCTGCGTCTCACACAGGCCTCTCTCTCTCTCTCTGTGTGTGTGTGTGTGTGTCGCTCTTTCATGCTTTCACGTCTTGTTTTTTGTCTAAAGTTGATGTCTGCATATCAAAGGAATTCCGAGACGTCTGTAAACGTCGCCTTAGACGTGATTTTAAGAGCATTATGTGTGTTTTGAAGTCCACATTGTCACTCCTACGCCACCTGTCTCGTATATGTTCAGATTCGCTGCCTCTCGCTCCATTATTTGGTGAGTCATCATTGGCTCTTATCGAGGTTGCCGTGGATACTAACAGCATCCACGTGTGTGTGTATGTGTGTGTTCTGGATGTAGAGGGTGAGATGTTTTTCCAGACCTGTTGTTTATGACGAGAATAAAGAATTAATGTTTCCTAAATGACTGTTATTGAGTTTAATGGACTGCGTTCCTGCCGTTGCACTCAAGAACGTACACACCTACTTGATTTTATTATTTCATTGCAAAAAGTAACTATGTTATAGCCCAGTGCAGAGTTAAAAACTTTATCTGCAAACATAAAATGTATTTATGTAATGAGATTCATAAAGAAAATTATGCGGTTTGCACATCCCTTTAGCTGTTGGGAAAAATGCTTGTATAATATTTTATAATCTGCTGTATTCTGGATATTGTGTGTGTGTGTGTGTGGTTGACTACATTAACCCTCTGGGCCTCTTCGGTCAATCATTTTTGTCGCATTAGCTCTGTGAATGGATATGGTTCAGATATGTAAATGGCTCTTAACTCTTTCCCCGCCAGCATTTAAAAAAAACAAAAAGAAAAAAAGTTGCCAGCAACCGCCAGGGTTTTTGACATTTTTCTCAAAAATGTAATAGCCCATAGAATATTTTGTTTTATGAATATCTAAGGCATGCAATATATCAAAAGAAAAAGCTGACCCTCTTCTTTTAAACAAAACAAAAACGTTTTAGCTTCATGCATTCCTTTTTTATCAACACTTGAATATGGGAAAGTTTCATAAAAAAGCAACATTATGAACAAAAAGCTGAGAAAATCCTGTGTGTGTGTAAGACTGACTCCAGATCAGATTGAGAGATGATCAAACACAGATGAGGAGATCGAGTCCATCAACACCTCTAATGCTTCAGTCCTGGAGCTCCTCATCTCATTCACTGACATCAGATAGTTTTGATTTATATGAAGTTTAATGATGATGATCACGTTATTTTACATATGCATATGATTACATGCGATCGCTTGTTTTACTGCGTCTTACTCGCGTGTTTTGATCAGGAGATGCTGTACTCATTCAGAAGATGTGAAATAGCGCCCCCTAGCGTCTGACAGTGAAAACTCGGAAAAATCAGTTTTTGGCCAGGAAAGAGTTAATAGTAAAATATTAAAATTATTTTTAATTCCTTTATAAAATATAGTTTTCTGTACTCATTCAGAAGATGTGAAATAGCGCCCCCTAGCGTCTGACAGTGAAAACACGGAAAAATCTGTTTTTGGCCAGGAAAGAGTTAATAGTAAAATATTAAAATCATTTTTAATTCCTTTAAAAAAATATATTATTTTCTGTACTCATTCAGAAGATGTGAAATAGCGCCCCTAGCGCTTGACAGTGAAAACACGGAAAAATCTGTTTTTGGCCAGGAAAGAGTTAATAGTAAAATATTAAAATCATTTTTAATTCCTTTATAAAATATAGTTTTCTGTACTCATTCAGAAGATGTGAAATAGCGCCCCCTAGCGCCTGACAGTGAAAACACAGAAAAATCTGGTTTTGGCCGGAAAGGGTTTTCTCACAAATAACGGAAAGTTTTTCAGGGTGTTCAAAAACCAGTCAGTATCTGGTGTGACCACCATTTCCCTCATGCATATTTATAATTTAGTTGATCATTTTGTTCAGTATATCTTATAGTTGTGCTAGTTCATATAAATTTGTTAAATTTGTATTTAATTGTTCTGTGTTCAGGTTTGACTGCAGTAAAATGCAAAAACTGACACTTCAAATCAAACAAACATTTCAAACATCAAACCTTAACCAAAGTAGTGTTTGAGAATGTCTAACTCAAATCCACAACTTAATAAAAAAAAGTATTTGTCTAAAAACCACTAGAGAATTTGTATCCTTTTGATAGCTAAAATAGTAAAATAGCATTACATAAGTTTATTTTTCTTATTTTTTTACTCCCACCAGATGGTACTAATATGCCTTCAAAAATTTGGTTTTTAAATTCCTTGTCTCTATTTTACTACTTTTAATTGAGAAATAATAAAAAAGGATGCATTTTCTTCAATGGGGGAAAAATAGCTCATAAAATGTGTATAAATATAGCATAGTATCATAAAATCCCTTAAAAATTCTAAATAACAATACAAAATATTTATACATTTGGTTTTCCTGGGGGGAAAAAAGTTTCATTTCAAGGCTTCGGTCACTTTTGACCGCGAAGGAGATAAGTGTGACCCCTAAACGAAGAGGACCGGAGGGAACCACTAACTTAAGTTTTTTCGGGAAATGTATTGTTCCAGATCTAGTCCTGAATATGAACTTACCTCCTGACTTACTCAAACCAGTCATCTAACAGTGCATTAACATCGTGTGCTTCTCTGATTGTATAAGTCATTGTTTTGATCGGATGTTTTAGAGATGAAGGGAAACCTCAAGCCCATGTAGGTGTCGATCGGATCACAAGTGGGCGATGTTAAATACAGGTGTAAACGGGATCTAAAACACTTTGAGCTTGTCCAATTTCAATCACTTCCACATTGGACCGAATTGCTTTCGTAGTGCAAACGCTCATGTGGTCAAATACACTCGAACAGCCGCTAAGGCCCCATTTACACTGCATGGTTCAAGTGACCCAATTCTGATTCGTCCCTCTCATGTGGCACAGATCGGATATGACGTGTGAAGGTGTAAGCAGGAAAAAACGCATGAACTCCGATATCCTCAGATCAGATTCAGGCCTCACTCATATGTGGTAATAAACCTGATATGATTCGGATACGTGCATTTGCATCTGCCATTCTAAGCCTTTAAACGAAAATTTGCACACTGAAAAAATACTATTGCATTTCAAACCACAACTAAAGGCAACTTTATACACCACACTATAAAAAAATGAAAGGTCTAACTCCTTGAAAAATGCTCTAAGCATATAATCTTCGCCAGTGTAAATGCAAATATCAGATACGGTCGCTTTTAAAAGACGATGTAAGCAGATATAGTCGCCAAATCAGAATTTGACATCAAGACCTGCAGTGTAAATGCGGCCTAAAAGACCCACTACTGACCTGTGAACATTACGGGACACAAGCTAGCCAGAAGAGATTTAAACTTTGACTGGAGACCCAAGTTTGGTTTGAAGATGGAAAAACATCCCAAGCACAATGTTCTCTCATCATTCCTGATTTATAACACACACTCACTGCGTTTCTCCGTCGTCTCCGGTCGAGTTCAAATGTAAATTACGCTTATTTCATCCATTTAGATGGAAAGATCTGAAAAAGCCCATATGAAGAAATCAGGACAGAAGTGGTTGAACGTGGACAAAAGAGATGGATTAAAACACCAGGTGTAAACGGGATACGTATACTTGTGATCCGATCCACCAAACGCATCTTAACACCGGTTGTAAAACACAGCCTAAGTTATCATAAAAGGCCATCTAGGGAAAGTTCCTTCTCTTGGTAGATTAAAGATTATATGCTTAGAGCATTTTTCAAGGAGTTAGACCTTTCATTTTTTATAGTGTGGTGTATAAAGTTGCTTTTAGTTGTGGTTTGAAATGCAATAGCTTTTTTTTTAATTGTGCAAATTTTCGTTTAAAGGGTTAGTTCACCCAAAAATGAAATGTACGTCATTAACTCCTCCTGGTTATGAATCAGCGAATTGAGTCATGATTCGGATCGCGTGTCAAACTGCCGAAATCATGTGACATTGGCGATACGAATCATGAATCAATCCGCTGATTCAGAACCGTTTGAATCTTTATTTTGAGGATTGAAAACAAACCCAGAAGAGAAGACAATGCTGAATAAAGTCGTAGTTTTTGTTATTTTTGGACCCAAAAGTATTTCCGATGCTTCAAGAGACTCTAATTAACCCACTGATGTCTCATATGGACTACTGTGATGATGTTTTTATTCCCTTTCTGGACATGGACAGTATAGTGTGCATACACTTGCATACGCTCTCGGACTAAATATAAAATATCTTAAACTGTGTGTGAAGATGAACGGAGGTCTTACGGGTGTGGAGCGACATTAGGGAGAGGAGTTAATGACAGACATTTCATTTTTGGGTGATCTAACCCTTTAATTTTAGTTTCTTTTCTGAGGTGTTAGTTTGTAAATTGTAGGTTGAGTGTCACTAGCTATGTTTCCATCCAAAGTTGGAAGATCACAAACATTTGCGAATAAAGCAGCGTTTCCATCCCATGTGTTCAAGAGAACAAAATCACCACTAACTGGGAAATGGCCGCAAAAATATCAGTAATAAAACTGTAAGTTGCTCAATCTTGCTCTTTTTTCCTCCATCATAAATGAGTGTCGTCTCAGAGCGTCAGATAAACGCTGTCGTGTTCTCTTGCGTTCGGTGTTTTGGGAACGCAATCATGTGAGACTCTTCTGGGGGAATTAAACCAAATCGTTCTGATCACAGACTCCGGCGTTTCACAGCCACCAAACCAACATTTGAGATGCTGCGAGGGCATTGGTTAGTCCAGTTATCCAATCACGTGAGTTTGTTGCACATCAAAGGATTTATTAAATGTGTTTCCATCGTGGTTTATGCTCAGTAGTATCCGCTTTAATTGAGTAAATGTATGCACATCCATCGTTTTTTTAATGCGATATCCCAAAATGAGATGGAAAAATAGTTGCTGACACATTGCTTTGCTTTTGGGAATTGTGGGTAGTGCAGTTTGTTCTCGTCCCTGGAATTTTCCAGGTGTGCAGTTGACCTTTGTAAGTAGTGCAGTGTGTTTTTGTGTGCAATGTGGGTAATGTAGTCTTTCTGTGGAGTCTGTGCAGTGCACTGTCAGCGGTTCTTCATGTTGCGGGTTGGCGAGGACTGGATCTTCCTCATCTTGCTGGGACTCGTCATGGCGCTGGTCAGCTTTGTTATGGATTTCTGCATTGCCCTCCTATTACAAGGTGAGTGTGTATGTGTGTGTTTGTGCAGATTGTTTTGGCTGTCTCCGTTTTGTTTTTTTGTTTGAGTTGCTATATAATTCCTTTAGAGGTTGTTTAAGTCAGTATTTTGCTTTGGATGCTCTTTAAAGAATCAAGACAGATGGTTTTATAAAGACCTGTATGACGTATTGATCTTAAAATGGTTTAGTTACATCAGCAAATATGCAATGTATTTGAGTACCATTGGAAATAAATACATTTCTAAGGCAAAACTCAAACATTTTGTACCTTAATAAACCTTATTAACCCTAAATAAATGTTTGAATTATAACTGTGGCTGAAGATGAACAAACTTGAGTTGATGATCTGTTCTAGCGCCTTTATAGTCAGAGTAATGAGCTGTTTTGCTATGCTTGTGAATCAAAGTTACTTTTAATAAGAGCTCTATTGTCCTTTAATTCCATTTGTTATTATTTGCGTCATCGGAGGAATTTTTCCAGAAATAAAAAGCATAAATCTCTTTTCTCAGGGGGATATAAGAGGGGGGAAAGCACAATCATTTGAATATACGATATCAAGTAAATGCATCTTTTTTTAAGAATGTTTAGATCCTTTTTTAATGGAAAACAAGACAAAATGACTTTCTTTTTGCCATGTAGATGCTTTGTCATTTATCTCATTAAAACTGTTTTGAAATCGGACGTTGTGTTACCATGGAAATGGTACTTGAATTTCTTCTAGCGGGCTCCTCCCCCTAGTGGACGGTGTCATGTTTCATACAACCCCAAATCAGAAAAAGTTGGGACAGTTTGGAAAACGCAAATAAAAAAAGAAAGTAGTGATTTCTAAATTTACTTTGACTTGTATTTCATTGCAGACAATATGAACACAAAATATTTCATGTTTTGTTTGGTCAACTTCATGTCATTTGTAAATATGCATCCTTTCCTGTCATTCACACCTGCAACACATTTAAAAAAAAGTTGGGACAGGAGCAATTTAGGGCTAGTAATGAGGTAAAAGGGTTAAATAATGATGTGATTTGAAACAGGTGATGTCAACAGGTGATTGAAATTATGATTTGGTACAAAAGCAGCATCCAAGAAAGATCTAATCCTTTAGGAGCAAAGATGAGCCAGTTTGCCAACAAATACGCAAGAAAATTATTGAAATGTTTAAAAACAATGTTCCTCAAAGAAAGATAGGAAGAGATTTGGATATTTCACATTCAACAGTGCATAACATAATTACAAGATTCAAGGAATCTGGAGGAATTTCAGTGCGTAAAGGACAAGGCCGCAAGCCTAAGCTGAACAACCGTGATCTCCGATCCCTCAGGCGGCACTGCATCAAGAATCGTCATTCATCTAGAAGCGATATCACCACATGGGCTCAGGACTACTTTGGCAAACCTTTGTCAAGTACCACAATAAGTAGTTACATCCACAAATGCCAGTTAAAACTGTCCTGTGCCAAAAGGAAGCCTTATGTTAACAGTGTCCAGAAGCGCCGTCGACTTCTCTGGGCTCGGAGGCATCTGGGATGGACCATCACACAGTGGAAATGTGTACTGTGGTCAGATGAATTAGTATTTCAGGTATTTTTTGGGGAGGAATGGATGCCGTGTGCTCCGGACCAAAGAAGAAAAGGATCATCCAGACTGTTACCAGCAACAAGTCCAAAAGCCAGGGTCTGTCATGGTATGGGGTTGTGTCAGTGCCCTTGGCAAAGGTAACTTGCACTTCTGTAAAGGCACCATTAATGCTGAAAAGTACATAGAGATTTTGGAGCATAATATGCTGCCTTCAAGAAGATATCTTTTCCAGGGACGTCCATGGATATTTCAACAAGACAATGCAAAACCACATTCTGCACACATTACAAAGTCCTGGCTGCGGAGGAAGAGGGTACGGGTACTTGACTGGCCTGCCTGCAGTCCCGACCGGTCTCCAATAGAGAATGTGTGGCGCATTTTGAAGCGCAAAATGCGACAACGAAGACCCCGTACTGTTGCCCACCTTAAGACTTGTTTGCAGGAAGAATGGGACAAAATTACACCTGAAACACTTCATCACTTGGTGTCTTCAGTCCCTAAACGTCTTTTAAGTGTTGTGAAAAGGAATGGCAACATTACAAAGTGGTAAATGCTTTACTGTCCCAACTTTTTTTTAATGTGTTGCAGGTCTGAATGACAGGAAAGGATGCATATTTACAAATGACATGAAGTTGACCAGACAAAACATGAAATATTTTGTGTTCATATTGTCTGCAATGAAATACAAGTCAAAGTAATTTTAGAAATCACTTTTTTTATTTTTTTTATTTGCACATTCCATACTGTCCCAACTTTTTCTGATTTGGGGTTGTATTAAAACAATTATTTTAACTACTTTATATTCAAAGTCTTTTCTGATCTTGACAAAACACAAATCGTCAGAAAGGTCAGAGTCTCAAGGTTCCGTATTTGGTGGAAAATACATAAAAAAAACAAAAAACAATCAATATAATGTGGATTACACCCAGTGGCGCCTAAACAAAATCTCATGGGAACTTCAATTTTTGTGATATCAACTTCAAATTTGGGACACAACTTGGTTAGACATATGGCTTTGATTTTATAGTAAAACATTTTTTTTGTAAAATATATATTTAATATAAAATTTAAATGATTTAGTACAGTATTTTTCATTTACAGTTAATTTAAACTTGCATAACTTTTTTATACTTTCATATTTTGAATTGCAATAATCTGCAGAGTGTTAAAACAAGGTTAATATTCCAATGCATTCTTGAATTACAGCTATTTAAGTTTGGATAGTGCATTTTCATTTTTATTCTCGGGGGTTAATGGAAAACAAGACTAAATGACTTTTTTTGCAGTGTAGATGTTTTGTCATTTATATAATTAAAAGTGTATAGTACATGCGTGTGTGTTCTGCTTCCTACAGCACAGAAGTGGATGTACGGTGGTTTGGACAGTAACGTCATCCTGCAGTATATGGCTTGGGTCACATATCCTGTGGTTCTCATCAGTTTCTCTGCAGGCTTCACACACATAGTAGCACCTCAGGCCGCAGGTGAGACGCGCTAACATTCACACACTCATAAGAGGTTTCTGTCGTTGTTCCTAATTCAGCGTTTGTCTCTCAATCAGGCTCTGGTATTCCTGAAATGAAGACGATTCTCAGAGGAGTGGTGCTGAAGGAGTATCTCACGTTGAAAACGTTCGTGGCCAAAGTGGTTGGACTGACCTGCGCACTGGGCAGTGGTTTGCCTCTTGGCAAGGAGGTGAACATACACAGATTTAGATACGGAGAATGTGTTTTTAGCTTCAGATCTAATTGACCTGCCCTGTTTTAGGATCATCACAAGCCTTATGTGTGTTTTCTATCCTGTAGGGTCCGTTTGTGCACATTGCCAGTCTGTGTGCGGCTCTTCTCTGCAAAGTCATGTCTTTCTTTGGTGGAATTTATGAGGTAATTTAAATAACGTTTCATAGCCTCCCGTTTTAAGCAAACTCCTCTAATAGTACTAAATGCAGGACACATAAACGGGTGAAGATCTTGGGTCATATTTTGTACCAAAGTATTGGTCTACTATGCACGTCAAAAAAAATAATTGGTAGGTACAGTGCACTTATTCTGTGTGAGCAGAACCAGAAAATATGACCATATCACACCAGTCCTCAGGTCTTTACACTGGCTTCCAGTTACATTTAGGATCGATTTTAAAGTACTATTACTTGTTTATAAATCTCTCAATGAGCTAGGACCTCAATACATCGCAGATATGCTGATTAAATACAAACCCAACAGATCACTCAGATCAGCAGGATCAAGTCAGTTAGAAATACCAAGAGTTCACTCAAAGCAAGGAGAGTCTGCTTTTAGCTATTATGCCAGCCGTAGTTGGAACCAGCTTCCTGAACAGATCAGATGTGCTCCAACAGTAGCCACATTCAAATCCAGACTCAAAACACATCTGTTCAGCTGAGCATTTACTGAATGAGCACTGTGCACTGTATGTCCGACTGATTGCACCCTATCTTATCTCTTTATTCTTTTTATAATTGGTTTAGTTTACCTTTGTTCTTATCTCTGGTTATTGTTTATTTTATATGTTCTTTTGAGTTGAATATGACGAGTGAAAACTGGGTTTGATGGAAATAGTAAGTTTGACAATAAGGTTTGAGTATGTGTAAATCTGTGGAGGGTATGATGAGCGAGTAAGGGTTTTAACAAGAAGGTTTCTGAGTAAAAATCAGGGAATAGTGATTAAAATGGATGTTATGAACGTGTTTGAGAAAGAAATGAATGAGAGGTGTTCTAATTAAGATGGTACATGTATGTAGGCTGTAAACTGAAGAATGTTTATTTTTATATCAGATCATTATTGTGGATCTGACCATTTTATTATTATTTTTTTTTATTTTTTTTTATTTTATTTTATTTTTTTATTTTTTTATTTTTTTATTATTATTATTTTAATTACTATATCTTTACGACTGTTTTAACTATGCTTGTTTTTAATTCTTTATTCGTCCATATGGTATTCTTTTTTTTCTCATGCATTTGTTACCACTATTTTAATTAATTTCTATGTAAAGCACTTTGAATTGCCATTGGGTATGAAATGTGCTATACAAATAAACTTGCCTTGCCTTGCCTTGCCTATTGAGCTGGAGGTGGGATACGGGTAAGCTGGGCCTAAAATGTTTTCGCCACACCTGCCAATGGCCGAATTAAGAAAATTTGCCAGCCATAAATATTTTTTACTAGCCTGTTTTTGCAACAACAGGCAGTTATGACATCAATATTATAGATATCAGTAAAACTTCACAATTCTCTATTGCAATTTCAATACCACAGCTAAAACTACTAGCCTAACTAATATGCATTTACATTATTAAAGACAAGTAACAGTATTTTTCAGGTAGACATACTGAATAAAGCAAGCAAAAATAAAACTGGATAATCTTCACTATATAAATTAAACCTAGAATAATCCTTATTAAAAGTACTAAAGTTATTCTATCAGTCCTTTGTTGTTTGATTAACATTAAAAACACAGACAACAGTAGAAATATTAGGCTTCTGTCACTTTAAGACCGAATGCACGGATCCAATACACTGATATTGGCACACATGCATTTGCTTTCTCTACTGTTGTGTTGTCACGATACCAAATTTTTGACTTCGATACGATACCAGACTAAAATACCTCGATACCGATACTAAATCGATACCACGGTAAAAACAAACAAAAAACAGGTAATATGAATTATATGACAACAGAACTTATTATTCATTGTTTTATTTTTTTTAACTAAAAATTCACTTGGTCAGCATGTTCCTGCGCTGGTTTTTGCCCATTCCCTCCTCTTACTGCTATAATAACTGCATGCCAGTGTGAAGATCTTCACAGAGATCACATTATCAATCATGTTATAATTCACTACCCTTTCATTTCTCAACAGGTTGGGATGAACAAAATCTTATTTTATGATTCGAGTAATTTAATATTTTTTAAATGTAATCTTATAATTATAATATAGATTTTTAATTGTATCTGTTTTAAAAAATAAGCACAAAAAAATGCAAATTACAAACAATATGACAAACAGTGCTTTATTTTTCAGCTTCATTAGGTCTATTTAACAGTAGCAAGTCAAGAAAGAAATTAAATAATCAAATATAAAACAGCTTACTTATTCTTCACTCTATAATTTAATTATACACTGATTCTTAATAAATATATTTTAGTTATTTAGCCAAGCATGTGGTGGTTTTCTATTTTTCATTGTTTGCTTAAAGGGGTACTTCAGCGCTGGGAAGATGAATCTGTATTTAAACTGGGTCATCAATGCAGTAGAAATGTTATTTTTGAATTTGGTGCCTTCTAGACTGAGAAAAGACAGAAAAATTATTTTTGTCCAATGGGGATGAAAGACTACAATTCCCAGAATGCTTCGCTGCCCTGTGAGGCCATTCCCAACGCCACCGCTACTGGATTACTGTGACTGAGTTAGAGAACAGACACTACAATTAAAAACTGATCGTGTCTGTTCAATATAATGAGTGAGTCGCCGCGCGAGTCTCACAGCACTGAGCACTAACTGCACGAGTGATGAGAGCTGAGGTAATCGCGACTACACTCGCGGCACACATTCACAACTCCAGTTCAATCTGGCGTGTTTCAGTTCATGCCTTTGCAAGCTTAACTTTCATAGAAATGAATTTGAGAAGTTAAAAGACTTACATTGCTCACCATAGCTCCGTTTAAATGAGTGCCTGCAGCTGCGAGCTGAGCTGTGAGTGTGATCTCCATCCCTCATGCACGAGTTGAAAACATGCGGAAATGGCTCCCTCTGCTGGCTGTAGTCTTTAGCCTCTGGGCAAACATTCCTCCTATGATGCAAAAATCGTCATTTTGCATCATAGGAGGAATTTTTCCAGAAATAAATTGCATAAATCTCTTATCTCAGGGGGATATGAGGGGGGAAAGCACAATAATTTGAATATTCTCCAGGGTTTCTACTGATACAAAGCCATATGCTAATCGCTAAAGTAACCCTTTAACATTAATCACAGAATAGGTCTGGCTTAAGACCTGCACTGATCTAATTAGCTCAGCTGTATACGCTCACTAAAGACATATCCGACTGTGTTTACCTCAATACTCCCCAGATCATGCATTTTTACTTATGTTTGACCATTCGAACCCCAATAATAATCTGCGAAAGAACTGAATGGCGATCGTATTTTTGTTGTCTGAAAGGCGT
Source organism: Pseudorasbora parva (assembly GCF_024679245.1). Classification (NCBI taxonomy): domain Eukaryota; kingdom Metazoa; phylum Chordata; class Actinopteri; order Cypriniformes; family Gobionidae; genus Pseudorasbora; species Pseudorasbora parva. The sequence continues at coordinate 44,418,202 of NC_090179.1, forward strand.
GTGCGCGCTTCAGGTCAGAGTCCGGTAGCACGAGCACGTCCCACGCCGCGCCTTTTCTCCTCATGCGCACATATTTTTGTTGCTTTCTCTGTCATGCGTTGCACGTATATATTTAACTCTACTACTACTTCCAATGTTTAGTGAACTGTGGAAGCAGAGCTCACACACACATCCTGACGCCTGCTGTCACACATCCACGCACATTAAGAAATACAGCTCATATTAGCGCTGTCCTCCTTAAAGTACCGGTACTAATAAAAGTCCATATCGTACCGTTTGTAATAGCAGGGTATCGCAATACTTTTCTAGTACCGGTATATCGTGCAACACTCAATTTCATAACTGACTGTTTAATAGGATACTCATTGCATATTATTCTGTCCGTTCAAGTGCAAGAAGACGATCTGAATTCAGTATTTGTGCGCTGTTGTCTAAACCCCCATTCAGACAGTAAAGGTTTCCCGTGGGGTCGTAAGGTATCGTCATCATTGATGGGCTAGTCTGATTTTGTCTGAATCCAGAATGTCAGTTTCTCCCATCGCCCGTGTAAAAATCCCCGGCTGAATTACCTCCTGTTTTTAGACAAACACAAGGTCGTGTGGTGATTTCATTTCCGTCTGAATCCACATCTCTGAGTTTTCAAGAATATATCACTTCAAAATTCACTGTTTAAATCCTTTTTGTCCACTGCAGGGCACCGTATGGTTGCGCTTCGCTGTCATTTGGATGCATTTTAAAGATCTTTATTACTAAAATGCTGGCAAGAATTTACAAGAGCAATATATTTCATCACCCCTCAGAAAATAAAGAGCAGAAGAGCACGTAAACATCCGAGATGGGCTGTTATTACAGCAGAGAGGATACATGTTAATATAACCACAGCTTTATGATCACCTCTTGTAAATTAGAGGCTGTATTTCTGCTCATTTCCATGTGGAATAAAATGACATCCTTTATTTTGAGATAAAATACAAGACAGAAAACTATTTTAACTATAATGTGCATCTATATATCTTCCTATTTTTAAACAGATTTAAATAATTAAATAATAATAATGATGATGATAATGAATAAATCACCATCCGTGCATGCACATTTATTTTTTTGGACTTCCACGGGAAACAATTACCGTCAAAATACGGCTTAAGATGTAGCTTTCTGGACGCGAGCTTCGGATGTTTGCGCACACAACTTTCCACACAGCACGCGAGTAACAAATTGAGTTTGTTTTACGTCGTCTTGCGCTTGAATATTTCAATGAAAAGGCTTAAACTCACGTTTGAGTTCACGTTTGTTTACGTTCATGTTCTCACATCATTGCATTGTTAGAATTCATACAAATTTTATTGGCTATTGTCACATTTCATATACTCGCCAACGCTGATTTTGACTTCATTTGACACCTTGCGAGGTTGGTTTTGGGTGGGTTCAACAGTCTAATTATAGATGTAATTACAGAAATTAATTACAGCTGTAAATTATATGAAGGTATTTTTAAATGGTGCGGTGCAAAAACATGTTTTTACACAATAAGTATGGATGTACCCACCAGGTTTTTGCCATAAATTCTAAAATGCTTTAAAATATTTAACAATCGACTCATTACTGTGAATGTTCTTCTAATAAGACATATTTCTGAAATCGATACATCCATTAGAACATTTTAATTTTGAATATCATCAATACAATATTTCAGATAATTTAATTTAAAAAATTGCATTCAAAATTTTCTGAATAAATAAAAGGCATTTGTATTTTTTTTTTTTTTTACTGTAAAAAAACTGTATAAAAACTTAATTGCAGCTTTGGTGCGAGACACTTTGACTAGCGATACACCCTCATAACGCAATTATAATGAAATTTTGGCGACATTGCGATTTAAATTTTACCTCATGTAAACACAATAGATCAAAATTATGCGATTAAGCTCATAATCATAGTCAAATATGTGGTGCATGCCGATTGTAATTGCCATAGACAGACACATAAACAATGTCATCCGTTCCACTCTGACTAAAGTGCACACCTGACGAACACAGATGACGTTTTTATGCACAAATTCATAAACACAAATTCATTAACAGGCATTGATTTTTGTCGTGCTGAAGAAACCAAGATAATGTTGACAATGTTGTGCAACATGAATGTAATAAAGCATACTGATAAAAACACCGAAATAAAGTTATTTGGCACATGACTGTAAAAAAAAATTCTATATGTCCATAGAAATGTTTTGCATTTGACGCAAGCGTATTAAAACAGTGGCCAGTAAACACACCAACTGTGTTATTTGTGCTATGCATTGGCGTATGTGAACAATGCCAGTAAAATTAACCACAGTAATCAAAATAATGAGAATTGCATGTGAACGGGCTTGTCATGTCAACATCTTACTGCGATAAAGTCCTTACCCTGATTATTGGAAATACTGGTAATCTCTTTATTGATGCACATGTCAACGTAGTCACTATAAGTGGACTTAAGGGAAAAGTGTGTGTGTGTGTGTTTTGATGTTTAACCAAATAATGCCTGATTGGATGATGCCTGTGTTGGCGCTTGAAAAGTTGAGAAATCTTCAACTTCTGCTGCTCTCAACGCGAGTGAAGTGACGCAATGAAACCCACAATTCAGTTCGGCAATGCATGACCCATTCAAAGTAAATGAGAAGCGTTAACGTCGACGCCCTGTGTGAATGCAGCGTGAGAGAGGGAGTGTGTGTGTGTGTGTGTGTGTGTATTGTGTGTGAGAGAGAGTGTCTGTATGAGCGTGTATGTTATCGAAATCAATCTAAAATGTGTGTATTTTTGCATTTCTCTTGATGAAGTTTTCCTTTTGTGAGGATAAAACTAACAGCGATATCATCTCTGAATAGATTTACCAAATACAGGTGTGTGTCTATGTGTGTGTATCTATATAGTGTGATAGATGGTGTGCGTTGTATAAATTGTACGTTTTTGTAATAAGATGATTTTATTGTGTTTGTGTTGGTGCTGTATTGAACGGTCCTGGATTGTGCTGGTGTGCATGTACATCTGTTTTTGGGTTGTGTTGGTTTTGAACAAAAAAGTCAAGTAGTCAAGTTGTTGTATATTACATTTTCTACATTGTATATTTGTGTGTGTGTGTGTGTGTGTGTGTGTGTGTGTGTGTGTGTGTGTGTGTGTGTGTGTGTGTGTGTGTGTGTTAAACAGAATGAGTCCAGAAACATTGAGATGCTTGCAGCGGCCTGTGCTGTCGGGGTCGGATGCTGCTTTGCTGCTCCTATTGGAGGTGAGAGAACTGGGGATTTGGGATAAAATATATAAAAACTGAACGAGAACAAGACCTTGTGTGAATGTACCCAACCACGTTTAGAAAAACAGAAATAAAATTAATAACTGAGTTCAACTCTGTCAAAACTTGCAGGATGTTTGAAGGGTACAAAGACTTGATTTTGAATTTGAAAGACAAAGAATTTGATTTCTCATGCCATGACCTCTAATTTTGCCATGCAACACCACAAAATGTTGCAGAAAATGTCTATATATGTGTACTAATATATATAATCATATACCACTGGTTTCATGTTCTTTGACTCCGTTTTGAAGATCATTTTTTGGGAAATTAAAGTATTCTGGATAGTGCTGTCAAATCAATTAATCACATCCAAAATAAATGTTTGTGTTTACATAATATACACAGATCAGGCATAACACTGATTATCTCTCCATCACGGCTCCTGTTAGTGGGTGGGATATATTAGGCAGCAAGTGAACATTTTGTCCTCAGAGTTGATGTGTTAGAAGCAGGAGAAATGGGCAAGCGTAAGGATTTGAGTGAGTTTGACAAGGGCCAGATTGTGACGGCTAGACGACTGGGTCAGAGCATCTCCAAAACTGCAGCTCTTGTGGGCTGTTCCCGGTCTGCAGTGGTCAGTCTCTATCAAAAGTGCTCCAAGAGGAACAGTGGAGAACCGGCCACAGGGTCATGGGCGGCCAAGGCTCAGTGATGCACGTGGGGAGCGAAGGCTGGACTGTGTGGTCCGATCAAACAGACGAGCTACTGGAGCTCAAACTGCTCCAGAAGTTAATGCTGGTTCTGATAGAAAGCTGTCAGAATACACAGAGCAGCTCAGTTTGTTGCGTATGGGGCGGCATAGCCGCTGACCAGTCAGGGTGACCTCTGACCCCTGACCCCGCCGAAAGCACCAACAGTGGCACGTGAGCATCAGGACTGGACCACGGAGCAATGGAAGAAGGTGGCCTGGTCTGAGGAATCACGTTTTCTTCTACATCCCGTGGATGGCCGGGTGTGTGTGTGTGTGTGTCTTACCTGAGGAACACATGGCCCCAGGATGCACTATGGGAAGAAGGCGAGCCGGCGGAGGCAGTGTGATGCTTTGGGCAATGTTCTGCTGTGAAACCTTGGGTCCTCCATCCATGTGGATGTTACTTTGACACGCTCCACCTACCTAAGTGCGTTTAATCGATTTGACAGCACTAATTCTCAAAAATGTTTTAATGTATATGCTGTACATTTCTTTTGAATTGCATTTTAATTTCACTTAATTCCACTCAAATTAGAATTACCCATCCTGTTTGCTTGCTCAATTCAGATTCAGGAATTAAAACAGAATTGATTCATCTCTAAATGGCACACACACCTGGTGCCCGCAAAGTAAAAAAAATCTAATTAAGACTAAATGATCAACCAAAATTGCATATTAATTATATGTATTAAGTTGTGCAATGTTGTTTTTAGTATGTACTGTTAATTTGAAGAAAACTTAGACAATAACTCTATATGTGTGTGTGTGTGTGTGTGTGTTTTAGGTGTGTTATTCAGCATTGAGGTCACCTCCACGTTTTTCGCCGTACGAAACTACTGGCGTGGATTCTTTGCTGCTACGTTTAGTGCCTTTATCTTCAGAGTTCTGGCCGTGTGGAACAGAGATGAAGGTGTGTGTTTGTGTTTTAAAGTGCCCCTTTTGTGCCATTTTTAAGGTTGCTAGTCTTGTTTTGACTGCAGCATCAGCTCTTTTCTCTCAGTGTCTGAAACGATTAAAGATTCAGTTTCTCTAAACCCCGCCTTTCTGAGAGCTGCTCTGCTGTGATTGGTCAGACGGCCCAGTCTGCTGCGATTGGTCAGAAACCAAACGCTCATTATCATATCTGAATCTCAGCTCGTGATACGAACAGTAACGATGGCGTGGGTTTGACCGTATCAATCTCATCAAAGTGGATTTGCTTTAGCAGCAGAAAACAGCTTCACATGAACAACACCAACCAAACTCTTCCAGCCTCAGATACAGCTACAGGGATTGAGGGCGGGGCAAAGAGACACTGCTCAGCCAATGAGGACCACAGGCTGGCATTATGCAAATTAGTTACAAACTTATGTATGTTCAGCAGGAAGTGAAAGCAATCTCTCTCTCTCTGAATTACTGACGACTCGTTTTAGTTCAGAATCACTTCCTTTTTTTTAGGAGACAAACTCAATTGATCTGATCTTTAACCTTTGAAACATCTTTCACATTCACAAACCGCTCGATTACACACTACGTAAAAGATCATACCTCAAAAAGTATAATAGGGGCACTTTATTATGTTTTAAAGCACATGTGATGTATATTTTGAGCGATGTTCATCTCTCTCTCTCTCTCTCTCTCTCTCTCTCTCTCTCTCTCTCTCTCTCTCTCTCAGAGACGATCACGGCTCTCTTTAAAACACGGTTCAGGCTGGACTTCCCCTTTGACCTCCAAGAGCTTCCAGCCTTTGCTGTGATCGGGTCAGTTCTGCCACTTTTTTGTTGTTGTTATTGTTTCTTTACATTTGTCATGTACCAATTCTTAACAATAATTCTTAAAATTAATTTGTCTATCTGTCCTTAAAACAATACATTTCACCAGGCAAACTTAGAGGATAAAAAGTGATCATGAACTGAGAAATCAAATTTCCCTTGACATGTAAGGGGTCACTGTACTATGAAAACATCCTGTAAGTTTCAGAAATCAAACGTACTCGTAAGTCCACAAACAGCTTTTATTGAAACCAAGCTCAGAAAACGACTCGTTTCGGATGTCGTCACATTATTACATCATAGTGCAACGAAAGACCGCCTCTGCAGAAGAAGGTCGACGCCCACTGCCTCTTTAGCCCCGCCTACCAATTCACACGTCATGTAGTAGTAAAATATGAGAGTGACGCTAACATAGGATTACTCCAGCAACAAAACCATAGAGGATGATGTTCTGGAGTGCCACGTTGTGGTCTTTGCATTGATCCTAGCCTTAAAGGTGCACTATGTAGTATTTTTGCAGTAAAATATCCAAGAACCACTAGGCCAGTGTTATATATTTTGTTCAGTTGAGTACCTACAACATCCCAAATGTTTCCAACTATTTGTAAATTGTGAGAAAATTGCTATTTTAACTAAAGACCGGGACGTGTCAGCATAGCGTCTGAGGGAGTCGCCTGTCAATCGCGTCATATCTGCGCTACCCTCGGTTTTATTCTGCAGAAGCGCTTTACTCTTAGCAGTGTGAACATGTCACAGCAGCGCCGAGTGAACGCACAGAGGAACGTCATAACATCATTTTAAACACACTTAAATGTATCTAATATGATAAACAGAGCTGCTTTACCTCATAATCATGACCGGAAAAAGCAGAAGTGTGTGCGCCCGGTGACTGTGTCCCCTCCCGTCATAATAAAAGTCCCGGTGTTCGCGAGCCGTGTGTGTGTAACAATCGCTCCAGCGGCCGTGCTCAGCTCCACCACACTCGGTCCTGCTCTGCTTCACTACAGTAACGTTAATGACCACATCCATCAACATGATTTCTGCCCGAGTCCTGTTTTCCACCGGCTGTGAGGGACCACATGTCCCAAGATGCTGCGCTCACACTTGGCGTCATCATACTACGCCTTTGTTTAGAATAGGCGCCCTCCAGTGGACGGAAAGTTGCATAGTGCACCTTTAAGAAAGAAGTTCCAGTCAGATCGCATCAGTACGATACTTTGCTTGTTTGCTTAATTTTCTACTGCCGATTCATTTTTAAAGATTTAAAATCTGAAAGTCTGAAGTTTTTAAGCTTTTAGTATGACTATGTTAGCGTTACGGTTATGAATAAGGGGGTGTGTTCCAAAACAATGACAAAATTCGCATTTAGGAGATATAAGCATTCAAAACTTTGCATTGTTAAAAAGGATCACAGATTTTTATGATATCATCGCAGACTTCAGCTTACCATCACATCTTCTGTCCAATCAAATGCTCTCTAGAATCGGAAGTCCCGCCCCTTACACTATAAACAGACGCTGAAGCTGCTGAAATCGGTCAGTTGTTCACACACTATTTTCTACATGGTGAATGGCACATTGCAATAGGAAACAATTCAGACATGTAATTGTTTCAGTTGAGATAAAATGAAGTGTGGTTTCACATTAGTTTCATGCGCACTGCTGCAGCACACACACACACTTTTTTTTGTTTTTTGTAAATTGTGGGGACTTTCCATAGGCCTAATGGATTTCATACTGTTCATACTGTACATTTCAACAGTATTTTCTATCCCCTACACTGCCCCTGCCCCTAAACCTACCCAACACACACACACACACACACACACACACACACACACACACACACACACACACACACACACACACACACACACACACACACACACACACACACACACACACACACACACACACACACACACACTGCTCCTACCCATCACAGGAAACATTCTGTATTTTTACTTTCTCAAAAAATCTCCTTCTGTGTGATTTATAAGAAGTTTTCCTCATGGTGACCTAAAAATGTCACCACAAGGGCAAGGATTTCGGATATTTCCATCTTTGTGGGGACATTTTGTCCCCATAACGTTAGGATTACACACACACACACCAACAGCTCTGGTCTAGTTAGAGATACGAGAGCGCGGAGCGGTCATATGCGCGAATCGGAGCAGACAACAAACCCATTTAAATTCCGCACAGAAGGCGTATTTCATAGATATGTAGAAGATTATGAAGATAAACGGTTTGAGATTCGGAGGAAACTGTGGCTTTACTAAACAGAAAGGCTCTAGTCAAACTGTGTATTAACGAAACGCTATTGGCTGTTTCAAAATAGGGGAGGAGTTCTTACAGCTGGAGCGGTTTCAGAGGAAATTATGTCAAAACATTGAATAATGCTGCGCGGTTCAAGGCACTTCAGTGGGCCTTTAAACAAGACACAGTTTGAAATTGCTGGAGCGATTATTAATGAGATGAACACAACACGCGCCTCGTGAGCAGCGGGACTTTTATTATGCCACAGTCGCCAGCGCCATTTCCTCTTTCCGGTCATGAGTGTGAGGTGACGCAGCTCTGTTTACCATATTAGACACATCTGAGTGTGTTGATAATGATGTTCTGACGTTACTCTGTGCGTTCGCTTGGCGGCTGCTGTGACACTTGTTCACACTACAGTGGGTAAAGTAGAGTAAAGTGAGTAAATTTCTGCAAAATAACCCGGAAACCGAGGGTAACGCAAATATGATGTAATCGACAGGCCACGCCCCCACACATCCCAGTTCAACGCAATTTACTAACGGTTTACAAATAGTTGGAAACATTTAGGAAATGTCAACTGAGCAAAATATATAACACTGGACTAATGGTTTTTGGATATTTTACAGATTTTTTTTTACATATTGCACCTTTAAGTGTAGTCGGTTACTCGTCAGTTATGCCAGAAATGTTCAACTATTGATTGGTTAAGTAACGCTACACTCAGCCCACTTTAAGCACTTTGATTATTTATGCCTGTGTGATTGCTTGCTATCTTTGCTCATGATGCTCAGTACAGAAAGTAAATATGTTTGGTGACAATTTACAATAAGCATTAGTTTACATGAACTAACAATGAACATCACTTCTGCAGCATTTATTAATCCTAGTTACTTGCATTAAATAATTGTTCTCGCAAACAGCGAGTAATATTACAAAGCGTGAAGAAACGTCTCCTGCTGATTGTTCATGCACATCCATTTTAGACACTTTGTACCCGACAGATATTTGATGAAAGCAACACAATGAACTGTATTATGAATCATTTATTCATGAGCATGTTTATGCCATTACTAATGAATATGCATGATGTCACTCATAATTCTCTCTCTCTCTCTCTCTCTCTCTCTCTCTCTCTCTCTCTCTCTCTCTCTCTCTCTCTCTCTCTCTCTCTCTGCAGAATCGCCAGCGGGTTTGGCGGTGCCTTATTTGTGTATTTGAACAGGCTAATTGTTCAGTTTATGCGAAAACAGAAAACTATTAACAAGTTTCTCATGAAGAAGTGAGTGTTTCTACTTGTTTCTCTGTAATTGTGAGGGCCAGATGTCTAAAAATGTCAGGAAATATACATCTTGGGCTGCTTTTTTAAAAATCCTGATAGTGTTGTTAAAATATTATGAGAAAATGTGAGTGTTTTTTGACCTTGGATGCATGTAAACCTGTTATAGAGAGGCAAAAACAATATTAGATGGGCAATATTAAATATATGGGCACTTCTAAGAATCCATAAAGCTTACTGAAAGCAAACACAGACTGCAATTATTATTATTATTATTATTATTTCAGAACAGTGAATGTGTATCGTATCAGAAGTGTTTATGTGTCTGTTTCGTGTGCAGGCGTCTGTTGTATCCTGCCCTGGTCACTCTCCTGATTTCAACGCTTACTTTCCCTCCGGGCTTTGGGCAGTTTATGGCCGGACAGGTAACACACACACACACACACACACACACACACACACACACACACACACACACACACACACACACACACACACACACACTCACACACTCACACACACTACACAAAATGTGTTTGTTCCCCAGGCTGTTAAATTCATCCAGTTGAGAATCCTAATAAGACCGTTGAGAGAAACATGAGGCATTCATTAATCATTCTTAACAACACACACACCCGTATAAAATACAAAATAAGGCATCAACTCTTACTCTGTCACACTCTCTCTCTCTCTCTCACACACACACACACACACACACACACACACACACACACACACACAATGTGGCGATAAAATACACCATTAGCAGCGTATGACTGCACTCTTGTACAATACAATCTATTTTCAATTGGTATATTTGTCTTGTTTTATAGTAACATTTCTAAACATCCTCTAAACTTGACATTCATGTTCATTTTAGTCATTTTAAAGTCTTACCAAGGATGTTGACTTTAAAAAAGGATTTTGTATTTTGTTAATTCATTTGACCTTAAGTATTTACTGAATTCACTGAAGTCAAGTTAATATATATTAACCATATATTTGCATGTTCATGTTTGCATGTAAATATTTCTTCTATTTATTTTTTATTATTAAAAAACCCAGTGGTGTAGAGTAGAGGTCTTTAATCACTTTTTTCAAGAGGTGGACAGTAACTAAGTACATTTACTTGAGTATCTGTACTTTACTTGAGTATTATTTTTTCTGGAAACTTATGACTTTAACTTCACTACATTTGAAAGACAAATATCGTACTTTTTACTCCTCTACATTTCTAACAAGGTTGAAAGTCGTTTCTGTAGCGGCTCTGAAAGTCGGAGGATGATTTTTTTCCCTTCTTATAAAGGTTTTTTGCTGTTGTTGTTTCAGACAGTCTATCAGGAATCGCTCTTATAGGGTCATACACATTTCCCCAACTTTATTTGATCAGTTCATAGCAAAATAGAAGAAGACGGTTCTTGGGCACAAGTGTGTGCACCCATAGCCATACTTTGAAAGTATGTTTCAGTTATAAAAAAAATAAAGATTAGTTTAGTTGGCATAAACTTGGTGCATGTCTTATAAAATATTAAAAATATAAAGGTCTGGGAGAAAGAGAAGAGTGACGTTGGGAGAATATCAGATGTGTATCAGTGTATTGGATCCGTGCATTCGGCCTTAAAGTGACAGCAGCTTAATAAAGAGCTTTGAAACTTTTCTACAAGTATTTAAATGAGTTTAAGTTAGTCGTATGCTAGTATGTCAGATGGAGCGTCACTGACTGGCTTAAACCATGATGGCATAATGTGCATTTATACAACAATAATAAAATAATGCAATGGCATAAAAAACTTCTGTACTTTTACTTGAGTAAAAATCTGTTTTTACAACTTTCACTTGTAACGCAGTAATATTTGACCAGTAGTACATTTACTTTTACTCAAGTAATAGAGTTGTGTACTTTCTCCACCTTTTTTCTAACCTCTTTGGCAATATTTTTTTTTTTTAATTTAAGCATGAAACGAACCATATTGTGAGGGTTTATGCTTAAAATAAGAAAGTGAATACTAAAGCTCAATGATGTTAATAACACTTAATTGTCTTTATAGCTCACACAAAAGGACACCCTGGTTTCATTCTTTGACAATCGCACTTGGACAAAGCAAGGAATCACAGAAGACTTTAGTTACGACAGTCACTCGACCGCCTGGAAACATCCGCAGGCTAATGTCTTCGTGGTGCTCGTCGTCTTCATCGTTATGAAGGTAAATCTAAACGCTTGTCTTTTTGATTGTTTGGTTTTTCTCATCCTGATCTCAGGGCCAAAATGAGTCGGTAGCAGTCAGGTGGGACTTTTTAAGTTGTTGTAATGCTATGTGCTTTGAGACCTTCTATAATTTAAAGGGCTCGTGAACTGCGTGGTTTTATTGCCTTGTAATGTTTCCTGGGGTGCACGTATAATGTTACATCAAAAATTGGTCATAATATAGAAATAAAAGGCTTGCGCTGTTCGATTGACAGCTCCAGCGATTGTAAAGGGAGCGTTCTTTGATCTCTTTCTAAATATAATTTAATCATATTTTAAATAAGGCCGTTTTCAAACCTTAAAGTCTGCACCGAAAGTTCATTTTCTGATGCATTTTATACATTTGGTCAGTTTTGGTTTGGTTTCACATTGCAGAACTGTACATGTGGGCTGCATCTTAATAATAAATAATAATAATACATTTTATTTGTATTGCACTTTACACTTTTAACAAATCTCAGTGCTACAGGTAATTTAAAAATACAAACAGATTAAATAGCTAAAAGACTTAAGCTCTCCCAAAAAGAAAAGTTTTTAGTCCTTTTTTAAAAGTCTCAAGATCTTGACATTGATTGGTTTGTAAACGTGCGTCTGACGTCAGCGTCTTTTGACATGAATGAATGAAGAGATGCATTTCGTTAAAGTGAACAGTTTGCCATTGCTTGACTATTTACTTTCGTTTCGAATCGTTTTGCTTAAAAGTGGACATTTCAAGCTTTCTCTACACATATTTCTCATGTGTGTGAGGCAAGTAGCCTGCTGAGTTGGGGTTTATTTGAGATGCGCTCCAAGTAAATCCACCAGCTAATTACTCTTCGACAGCGACGCCATAGAAATATACAGAGAAATAAACAAGTTCAAAGACAGTATTGTAAAGATTGACTCTCTGGTGCATAAGGCTTATAGCAGGGGTGATTAGAGTGACTGGAGATTTTAACTCCCTCAAAAAATTAACAAAAGCGTTTCATGCTCTCAGCTATTGAAGTCACGGGCTAAGTGTTTGTGAAGACTTGCATCGCTCGCTACCTGTGTGTGTGTGTGTGTGTGTGTGTGTGTGTGTCGCCCTGGCAACCTCATCAGAACCCAGTCGAAACCTTTCACAGATCAGGAAGTGATGTCGTCAGCGTTGCCATGGGGACAAGTGCCCTGTGTGTCCTTTTTGCAGAACAGGAACCTTTTGACTTAACCTGTGTGGCTTCATCTAGAACTACTTTGGGGCAGATTTCTCCCCAGAAAAAAGCCAAATCTGCCAAAACCTCCCTTTGGAAGTATGATTTACAAGTAATATTGTGTTGTCACGATACCAAATTTTTGACTTCGATACGATACCAGACTAAAACCCTAGGGTTTACCGTCACTTTTGATCAATTTAATGCAGTGTTTCTCAAATTTTTGCTGCCATTCCCCACTTTGGAGGTAGAGAAGGACTCCGAGCCACACCTGTCCCCAATCACCCCAACAAAATGGTAATTATCTAGGCTTTAAGGTGTCCTGTTAACATTTATTTTTATTAACATCACGTTTTAACCTTTCATGTGTACGGTTAAAATATTTTAGTTATATCCACAACTTTTCTGCAAGTCTTAGTGGGCGTGGCCGTGACACTCGATACTTCCGGTTGACGGTATCTCAGTTCCGGTTTAGCACACATAACAGTTATGCCCGGTTCACACCAGACGCGAGTGACGCGAATAAATAGCGCTATTCGCGCGAACATGGACGTGTGAACATTTTGACTCCATTCGCTTCATTCACTACACACTAGGGCTGGGCGATATGTTAATTTTTGGGGGGCGATAATCGCCTTCAAAAACATCGCGATATCCGATAATATCATCTACTCCGCACTGATCCCGCCCACTCCCCTGCGCCACAAAATTTTCCAGGCATAAAATGGAGGACAACGCTTAATATCCAAGAAAAGATGTACATCAGTAATTTGGCAGTATTATGGATTTAAACCAAATGCAAATGGTGAACCAGTGGATCCAACAGAGGCTATCTGCAGGCTGTGCAAGAAAAAAGAAAAAGAAAAAAAAGAAAGAAAGTGAACCCTCCGCAGCCATATTCACGTACACTACCCAGCAGTAGCGGCCTCGTTTCCGCTCTGCAGCCGCTTCTCAAAGACGACGGATATGTGGTCGAGCAGCAATGACACATTAAATGTCAATTAGAGCTTAGATCGTGCTCAAAAAAACAAGCCCGACCCTACCGGAGCTTGTGCTCGTTGTGTCCGAGCCTTGCCCGGCCCGGCACATTAACTGTAAATATGAGAACGAGCCTGTAATGAGCGAAGCGGACCGGTGTGACTCATGTTAAAACTAAAATTAACGAAATAAGCTGATAACATCACTGTTTTCCCAGAACGACTGGAAATCAAATTTGGCTGCAATATTGTCCTGTTTAACACTGTGAAGCTGCTTTGAAACAATCGTCATTGTAAAAGAACTAGTATAATAAATAAACTGACTTGGCTTGACTCAGCTCAATAATCCGCAGGCGCGCTCATGAACCGCTCACCTGTAAAATAATTCAATCCAGCTCAGACATTTATCTGTAGCTCACTTTGTTGTAGCATTAAACAATATTTGTCTTCTTTCTTTTTGCATATTATGTTTGAATAGGCCTATTATAATAGTATTTTTACATTTCATCTGATTATGATAAGTGCAAAGATGCGAGTGAGTCAGAAATGCTTTTGGTGGTTATATTTAGTTTAATATTAAGTTTTGTTTTGTAGAAAGCATTCTTTCGTTTTGTTTAAATTGTATCTTAATTTTAATAAAGGTTTCTTTGGCCAATTGCCTGGGTTTAATAAATAATATGCAAATGGAAGACATGTGTCGAAGTCGCCGGAGTGATCGCTTTAATTTCTAATGAACTGGAGCGCGTGTCTCATAAATAAACCGAAACGCAGCAGGCTACTTGCCTCACAGACATATGCGCATAGAAAGCTTAAAATGTCCACTTTTTAACGAAACCATTCGAAACGAAAATATTTAATTAAGCAAAGTGCAGTGTTGACGCGAGCAGCTCATGCGCTTCTGTTCAGAATACTGCTCCATCACTGCACGAGCTGTGAGTTTAACGCGCATTTTTACTTCACTTTAATATATTTTTCTTTCATTTTTTATATTATAATAATTTTATTCTAACACCTTTATTTTATAGTATTTAAAATACAGGCCTATGGTTAGGTTTTACAGACATTTTCAGCCGTTTAAGGTTGAGCTATTTTTTTTCCCGTTGAGCTATTTTTCCCCCCAAAGGTTTCTCTTTCGTTTTATTTTTAGCGTAAGTAGGCTATTTTAAATGTTTTCCAGGTTTCCATGTTTGATTAATGTTTGTATTATTAATAGGCTATTATATTTATAATTTAGCCTAATAGGAAATAATATTTTTAGAGCGTTTTAAAACATTTAGCCAAGCCAATGTGCTTCTCTTTGCGCGTGTATAATGAAAACACAACCAACGTCTTATCCATAATTCAATGTTTTGCTTTAACACATATAGGCTACTGTAGTTATGCATCAAAAACACTAAAAAGGTGAGTGTATGGTAACTACTATTTATAATGTATTTGGCAACGCAATGTCCTGTGAGTTTATCAGTCGTCATTTTTATGATGTCGATTATCGTCTGATAACACTGACTGTTATCGATATCGACATATTTGCGAGACATCGTCGATATATGATAATATCGTCATATCGCCCAGCCCTACTACACAACAGACGCGTATTTGCATCATGGGAGGGGCTTCTGCCAGGCAGCGGCAGTCGTCAGAAGGACGAGCCGAGTTAAGGCTGCTCTCGCCGGGGGTTAATGAGCGCTGAGCGCCGCGGTCTCACCTCCGAAACCTTGCTTCTATAAACCATGCAACATAAACGGACCCGTTTGACACGTTGCTAGCACCCTACGCACTCCATTCAATGCCCAACGAGCTTCAGATAAACTCAAGAATTGTGATGTAGAAGTAATATTTATATTTTAATATTTGTAATTGTTGAGATCATGTCTCATGTTTTTTTAATCAACATGAAAATAGATGCATGAACTTCAATTAATGTAAGTGCATTGTAATAAAAATTAATATTTCATTGCTGTAAATGTAATTATTGAGTTAGTATAATATATTAGTTTAACCTATTTTAAAATACTGCAGTACAACTGTATCATTTTTTGCAAGGGGTATGTTTATTGTTTTCAATAATTTACAGATTTAATGTGTAGAAGACCGCTCTAACAGCCTAACGTTAAATAGAGACATGCACTCCCGCGGGACCCAGCACAACCGAGTGCGGCGCGGGATCATATTTAATGGTGAATGCGGATGCGGGCGGTAAGATATTATTGTGTGCGTGTCGCGGGAAAATTTAATTATTTTGCGGGACTCCCGCAAAGTGGAAATATCGAACAAAATAAATAACTAGAAACAAATAAACCTTTATTTATAATAAAATAAAATCGATTTACAGGCGCATGGACGGAAGGTAACTCTTGCGTGGATCATAGGAACAGCCAAGCCGGCCTACCACACAGTGGAAAAATGTCTGCACCGCATAACTCAGGTGAATCGCTTAATGCTACAGATATTAGTAAGTTACTGTAAGATAGTCAGATCCATGCGACCATCTGGGAGATGTGATCATTTTGCCTGAAGCGTTGTTGTAAAAGTCTACTCCTGAATCCTCATAATACAACCAAGCGTTTAGCTGATAACAGTACAGACTAACGTAAACCGGAAGTTCGTTACCGGCGTGTTCTACGTTGCCTTAGCGATCATGGGAAAGGTCAGAGTTCGGGAAAGTTGTGGATATTTTAGAGTTTTTTAAGGCAACGTTATTTTAGAACTTTTCACCTTAATGTTTCCATGGCAACGCGTCATGTTTATCACATGACCCACCATAACCAAAATAGCGCTGTATGACAGATGTATCGCTTTTAGAAAGGTTTTTAAATATTGACAAACTTGCTTAACATGTCATCAACTATCTAATTATCCAATTGTGAGTGTGTTTTGCTATTTAGAAACCTTTATAAATGATCTTGATTCTGATCTACAAAGTGAGATGGGTGCTGCCACGTTTGAACAAATGCACCGCAGTGCAGAGTCCTGTCAGTCGGATTTACAGCACGTAAATTCATCAGTTTCTCCTGGAATAAGTAAGTGAACTGGGAGAAGAAAGTTCGAGTAAACTTTATATAGTTACTTACACTATGTGTATCTGATATGACCAGGGCTGGACTGGGGCTAAAATTCGGCATACCCAGCACATCCGGCCCATGAGTTCCCCGTGAATGTTTTTGCTGGGGTTGGGGCCTTAAATTGGAGTATATTAATAAAACTAGGACAAGGACAAATAATCATAGATATTATCGAATTTGCTGCAAATGCAGATAAACTTAATATTGCTTTTTTTTGTCACACAGAAATGCCCTTGGCAGTAAAGCACTGATGATTTTGAGCTAGGACGCAGTAAATTTACTTCTTTTAAATGCCGTCATCATTTCAGGGTATAAACAGCAATCCTTAAGTTAAATTTACTACTTTTTAATACCTTTTTTTACTACCTTCAGAATATTTTTTAAAACCATCACGACACTGAATTGCAAGTGTTAATCAGCGACCTTTCTATTATTTACACAGATTTTGACATATATAACATACAAAAAAGAATAGATTTAGAATCGACGAAGTGAGTGTCAGATACAGAACGGAAATCTGTGATAAGTTATCATTCAGACAGTAAAATACATCTCAACATTCACAAAGGTTGGTTAAGGAGAAGCATTGCTGCATACACATTTGATTTCAATTAATAATTGGTAATGTAACATTATTTAGTGTTTTTTAAAATTATTAAAATTATTTTTTCGTCCAACAACAAAACCTGAGCCAAATATTACATTTCTATAACTGTGATAAGTTGTTGAATTTAACAAAATACTAAAAACTAGTGCTGCCAATCGATTAAAAACTTTAACTAGATTAATCACACATTTTTTCTGTGATTAATTGCAATAAAAAAAAGAAATGTTTTTGTACGTTTTTAATATATTTTTTAATATAATAATTTCACAGTTAATCAAATTAATGTAGAAACAACATAAAGACAGTATATTTTAAATACTTGTTTAAATGGCATCTTTTTATGAATGAAGGCCAGTATTACTGATATTAATACAGCTACTGATTTTTTTTTATTTTTTACATTTATTATTAGGCTTCAAAAATATAACAGTTTTGAATTTAAGTAAACTTAAAACAATGCTAACATAAACCCATAATAAATGTCATGTTTACTCCTGCCCTTCCTGTCTTAACAGTTAGGAAATGTACAGAAATGTAATAAAGTTATCAAAGTTATATGCGGTCTGCACTGCATAAACTATAAATTAAATAGTTAATCCTTATTAAAGCTACCAAAGTTATTTAGTCAAGAGCAGCGAGTCATTTTCTCTGTTCCCTTTGTCCTTTAACTTTACTGACAGGAAGCTTTATTGGCTGCTGTCCCTTTAAGAGCAGACAGACACGCGGATCTCACTGTTTATATGGATCGCGCCTCATTCTCTCACAACTCTTTTTGTTCATTTTAGACTTCATATAAATCATTTAAGATTGCTCTTATGAGGATAGTCATTGAAGATATGCCTTGAAGCAAGTCTAAAATAAAACGTAAGCCAGCCACTTCTGTTGAGCGCGCTGTGTTCGGAGATGATGCCGAACGACCGCTGAATATGACGTCAGCATCAAACATACGCCGAGCCGGAGAAGAAAGATCTTTGATTATGTGCCCAGATACGCTAAAGCCCATATTTAAACGAACTAACGCGAACGCAGATAGAATTTCAATCAGAATAGGACATCTGATAGTCTGAAAAAATAATACCTAATTTGGAAAAAAAATAATACCTCTGAGACAACATTTAACACTTTTAATGGCCTTAAATTTGACAATTTGGATTTATCACTTTTTAATACTTTTTAAAACCCCGCGGACACCCTGCATTTACTCACTCTCGTGTCGTTCCAAACCTGCATGACTTCTGTGAAACACAAAAGAAGATGTTTTGAAGAATGTTGGCAACCACGCCATTTTGACAGGCTCAAAAACAGGCTCAAATTATTTTATTTTATGCTACACAGAAATAAATTAATTTAGGTTTCGAATGGAATCACAGGGTAAAAAACATAAGCCCTATTCGGACGGGATTAGATTAACATGGGGAGGTGGAGGTAAAGTAATTTTACCTCAGGACGTCTGTAGTATTAATGGCCAATTCGCACGGGATAAGACATCTCCGTAAAACTAGCAGAAGTGAGAGGAGTAACTCGCTTTACGCACCTCCTTGACGTCATGTGTGTATGACGTTACCGTTATCACGTGAGCAAACACACAACCTGAGCGCCAGTCTGAACTCCGTCTCCAATATATGTGTGTTTTAATAAACAGTTAGGTCCAGTCTAACGATTCTGATTTTAATAAACAGTTAGGTCCAGTCTAACGATTCTGATTTTAATAAACAGTTAGGTCCAGTCTAACGATTCTGATTTTAATAAACAGTTAGGTCCAGTCTAACGATTCTGATTTTAATAAACAGTTAGGTCCAGTCTAACGATTCTGATTTTAATAAACAGTTAGGTCCAGTCTAACGATTCTGATTTTAATAAACAGTTAGGTCCAGTCTAACGATTCTGATTGGATTGTGTTGGTAATAGACACTTTTTTCCTAACGCTAAAATAAGTGTTGGGCCTCTCATTAGTGCTTTTGATCTTCTTTTTGCTTTAAATGATATGCATAAAATACTGGAGGTTTTCCACAGATTTGTCCCACCACCTACAACGCAACCGAATGCTTCAAGCGCCTCAAAGCTCGCAAAATGCGCTTTATTTAACTTTTAAACCGGAAATGATGGAATTTTACCATACATTTTTACAGCAGGTCTATTCGAACGGGATTAGTGTTACCCGAGGTCATTTTTCCAGACCTTTTTTACAGAAGGTAAAAGTCTCGTTAATCTTTACTGACATTGTCCGTAATGATTGCTGAGATGGCACATTCAGACGGGACTAAAATCACAGAGAACCTCTGGTTATAATTACTTTACCCTCACGTCCCCATGTTAATCTAATCCAGTCCAATTAGGGCTATAGACTGTACAAACCTTGCTCCTCATTATATGGCTATGTGGTTTCTAAAATATATAAAACATATATAATAAACTATTATATTTGTAAGTAAAAAAAAAATGTAAACACCTGTAGAAAATACGAAAACAGGCTCGCTAAAAGTGATTTATATTCTGCAATATTAAAGTAATATAGCAGCATTTTTAATAAATGTTTCTTCCAAAACACCATATTTCTTATCTGCTGTTAGCTGCAATGTAAATTGTGGTTCTGCTAAAGTGAAGCGTTTGTGTGTGTTGCCGTTTTCCACTTTACCTCGTCATTAACACATGCTCGCGGCTGTTTTCAGCGAATTCAACACAGAACCTGTGATGTTTCCATATCACACGATTGTATAAAGCTAAATTCGGAGTCAAAGTGCCGTATAAAGCAGCGTTTAAACGCAGCGTACGTTCGTCAGCGGCTGCGCTGTGCGGATATTCACCTTTGCTGTTCCATGCACTCAAATACTAATAAATAAATGAATAGAAAAAAGCGCCTAATATGGAGGGGAGGTCTCTCTCGCTTCGGCTCGTCAATTCTGAAGACAAACCAATGGGCCGCTGTCGCTGAAGGTTGTCAGTGGTACAAATTTTCTTTTTTTATGTTGTTGTTAAAAACACTACAAAG
This sequence comes from Pseudorasbora parva, assembly GCF_024679245.1. NCBI lineage: Eukaryota > Metazoa > Chordata > Actinopteri > Cypriniformes > Gobionidae > Pseudorasbora > Pseudorasbora parva. The sequence goes on from NC_090179.1 coordinate 44,438,566, forward strand.
TGCGTCCGCCCACCAGGCAAATGCCCGGTATGCCAGATTACCAGTCCAGCCCTGGATATGAATAAAAAAAAATGTCCTTCCTTTGTAGCACTTTGAGATTTTCTTTAAAATGTAATAACAATAATAAAATAATAATACATTTTATTTATGTCGGCAAGTTATATTTGAATGGATTGTTATTGCTGCTTCCATAGACACCAGTGTGTATTCCACAAACTCTAAATGTATTGTTTTACTAGTACT
>NC_090179.1:44443808-44558808 GCF_024679245.1 Pseudorasbora parva
TCGCGTGCATATAATACGCGTATTATACGCCCCACCCCCATCCAAGAGCGTGTCATATACACGCCATAAAGTGCGTATCATATGCACGCGAAAAACTGCGTAGCATGCACGCCAAAACTCATATACATTCCACGAGATTGCACACTCGTACTATTGATACGCATTCACATGTGATATAATGCGAGCCGCAAATTAAAGCTTGGTGAGCCGCATGAGGCTCGCGAGCCGTGCAATGAGTAACACTGGTTTACAGTGTTGTTTCTAGTCTAAATATATACACTGTAAACCCTAATAAGTTGAGTATACTTGATTTGTTTAAGTAAAGACAACATTAGGGTTTACAGAGTAACAATTCTTAAATCAAGATGCATTAACTAGATAAATAAAACAACATAAATGAAAATGAAGTGAGTTTTTGCTTAAAGGGGGGGTGAAATGCTGTTTCATGCATACTGATCTTTTTACACTGTTAAAGACTTGGAATCCCATACTAAACATAGACAAAGTTTCAAAAGTTAAGGTGGACGTTTGATGGGAGTATTTCTTTGTCAAAAATACTACTTCCGGTTAGTCATAAGTTTCGGCAAGTTTTTTGCGATCATGCGTCCCCTTTGACGTTAATGGGGGCGGAATTTCCTTGTATGGGCCTTACGGACAATTCTACCGGAAGCGCGTGAGAGAGAGCGAGGGAGAGAGAGAGAGAGAGAGAGAGAGGGAGAGAGCGAAAGCAACAGCCTACGCCCATCAAAGCGCTCGTAGGCTGCGCTGCACAGGTAATGTGCACAATTAACAATGACATCAAAAAGTGCGTTTTTGGTTGCCAGACCAAGACAGTCCTGCACAGATTCCCCAAAAACCCCGCGTTAAGGCAACAGTGGATGTAATTTGCTCTTCCGGATCAGCAACTGAGTTGCGCGAATGTTTATATCTGTTCGCTGCATTTCGGTGCCGACTGTTTCATAAACAAGGCCCAGCTCGACGCCGGCTTTTCCAATCGCCTAATGCTGAATGATGGAGCAGTCCCAACGATAAAGGTCCCAACGTTAGAACCGCAGGCGGTGAGTGAGACTGCTTCAAATGTCTGTGTCTTTGCCTATGCTCATCAAGTAGCCCAAACATGATCACGTATAGTTAATTGATCAATGGAGCATGCGATGTGTAGTGCGTGTACATTTGTTTAGCTGGCCACTATATGTGTAACTTTATGTTTGTGTATTGTAAAAGCACTCCAAACAACAATACACAAAGAGTGGGGAAATATGTTGAACTAAATAAGCGCGCTTCTTCATTCAAATGCGCTACTATTCCATGTCTTTCTATGTAAACACTAACTTAGCCTGCCGTGCAAAACCAGTCCGCTTACTGTCTACACAAACCACGCGTAAACACACGTGCACAACTGCACTTCCCACATGTACACCTTCAAAGACAAAAATACGACGATATAATTCAAGTATAAATATGTAAATAACACAAGCCGCTAAGCATATTATATAGTTAGTGTATAACTTGTACCACATAGAGACGTCCTGCTCTAGTCGTTTTTGCTGCTGCTCCTGGTCAACTGCAGCCTCTGGGTCTGATTCCGGATCATAGATGTATGGCTGTATCTGATTAAAAGCCATATTTTTATTTTGAACAAAGTTTTTTTCCCGCTGTTAGGGATGACACAGCTTTACGACGCACTCGACTCAACACAATAGCAGCAGCGAGCACACGTCATTATTTAGCTCCGCTCACACGACACGCCCCCACCCGCTCGGCTTTTTTCGGAAAGACTCGGAACAGCGCATCTTTCTTATATAATTATAAAAAAAATAAAGACTTTTCGGAGATATGCAGGATGCAATGCTACTCTATAGGTACTCAAGATTGACATGACACTGACTGAAAATGAGTGTTTCACCCCCCCTTTAAAACCGGCAAAATGATCTGCCAATGGGGTGAGAAAAATAATCTTGTTTCTGATTGAAATCTTGTTTCTTGTTTCCGTCCCAAACAGAAATACGATTATTTTTCTCACCCCATTGGCAGATCATTTTGCCTGTTTTAAGCAAAAACTCACTTCCTTTAGATTTTATTTTCAACAAAACAAGAAAAATTATCTAATGTCATTTTACTTGTATAGTAAATGCTTCTTGATTTAAGAATTGTTAGATATTTAGACCAGAAATAAAAAATGAAATACTAAATAAGAAGAGCTTTTTTTTGCCGTGTAGAGATAAGCGGCTGCAGGCACGCACTGCAAAAAAATGCTCTTCTTACTCAGTCATTTTGTCTTGTTGTTTCCAGTCTAAATATCTAACAATTCTTAAATCAAGATGCATTTACTATAAAAAGTAAAATGACATTAGATATTTTTTTCTTGTTTTGTTGAAAATCAAATCAAAATGAAGTGACTTTTTGCTTAAAAAAGGCATTATCTGCCAAAGGGGTGAGAAAAATAATCTTGTTTCTGATTGAAATCTTGTTTCTTGTCTTATTTTAAGCAAAAACTCACTTAATTTTGATATTTTCCCCCAGAAAACAAGAAAAAAAATATCTTGTCACTTTACTTATCTAGTAAATACATCTTGATTTAAGAATATTTAGATATTTGGACTGGAAACAAGAAAGAAACAACTAAATAAGCAGTTTTTGCAGTGTGCAGACAGGCCTGATACGTGATACACACTCGCTGATCCCAACTAACTGTTGGAAAATCTCACTTTTTCCCCTCTTTTTTTTGCTCTGGGCTGTTTTAATTTCATACAGGTGTGTCGCTGCTGTTGATATGTAATAACCAGCTATGTAATTTCCTCACACTACACTACATATTGGGAAAAGTAGCTTGTTAATGGAAAAAAATGAATTACTGTCATAGTACTGAAAAATGAATTCTACCCAAGATAATAGCTTTAGCACCTTTAGTTAGTTAATCCCTCAACACTGATGATATTATTAGCTAATATTCTCCTCTCACCCTGGTTACATCAGCACAAAAGTTGTTTCAGAGGTATTGGATTTTGGTGAGATATTACGAAAGTGTTTGTGTCTAAACGAGTGTTGCTGTATTCTCTCGTATAGTTCTGGATGTCTGCGTTAGCCACAACACTTCCTGTACCTTGTGGAGCCTTCATGCCTGTTTTTGTCATTGGTAAGTATGCTTTTTTTTTCTTCTTAAAATATTGCTTTTTTTTAAAGGCAAATATTGCATTTTGTTTACCCTATTCCAGGTGAATAGGGTTAAAAAACTTAACTACTAAATCTTAGCATAGTTGATTAATCACAGTCGATTAAGACAATCGTGTTATTTCACAAGTTCTCTGAAATATTATGTTTAAATTTGCAAAAGAGGCATTATCGGATTGAATTTATGTAATAAATAGAATATAAATCTTACTATTGGATAAAACTTATCCAATTCAAATTATTGTTAAATATTGATGATCTATTAGAGTGAAAGGTTTATTTTGGATAAAATATTGTATCACCCTATTAGTCAGGAAATACTGAGAACGGATAGAAAAACACCCCATTTTCACCATGTCTTTAGCATATAAAATATATATCACGGCGGTTTCACACTGCACGCGTAAGCAGGCGTATTTTTTTCCGGCGCTCATGTTAACAGATGAGTGCATTCACACCGGCGGTAGCGGCGCGGCGCGGAGCAGGAGCAGAAGCGTCAGTGCCGCGATCGTTTCGACGCCAGGTCTATTTTTGACACGCTGCTCACGATGAATTAAAGCCACATTACATTGTTCTGATCAAAATTAACCTGGTTAACTCGAAAAATAATATTCATTTCACCATTAAATAATTTAGTGAAGTGTTCCGTGTGTTTCTCAGTCACCATATGACATCCGGCGCTGTGGAAAAAAAAGTGCTACACAAAAACCGAAGTCACAGCCATAAGTTTTTGCCTGAACTACAAAACTAATTTTAAAGGTCCCGTTCTTCGCGATTCCATCTTTCAAACTTTAGTTAGTGTGTAATGTTGCTGTTAGAGCATAAATAATACCTGTAAAATTATAAAGCTAAAAGTTCAATGCCAAGCGAGATATTTTATTTAACAGAAGTTCCCTTTCAAAGCCGACAGCGAGCGGCCGGTTTGGTCTACACCGCTGCACTTCCTGCTGTAATGACGTCACTAGAACCGTTTGTTGACTAAAGCTCCGCCCACAAGAACACGCAAAATAGGGGGCGTGGTCTCGCTGCTCTCCCACGTGGAGAAGAGCGCGCATTCAGCGCTTGCATCGCCCCGTTATGGTAAGAGGCGGGACCTTTCCGGGCAAAGTGCGCTTAGCTGCTGTCCAATCACAACACGGGAAGCGCTGGCCCAATCAGAACTCGTTACGTGTTTCTGAAGGAGGGACTTCACAGAACAAGGAAATCATCAGGCCGTTTTTAGGACAGAGGAAACAGCGCTGTACAGATAAGTCAACTGTGTGAAAAATACTGTGTTTACACGCGAAACATGAACTTGTGTTTTATTGCACACTGTAAACATAATCAAAGCTTCGAAAACACGCGAAGAACGGGACCTTTAAATAATGTATGCCAGTTTAGTAGGGCTGTAACGATACACCAAACCCACGATTCGGTTCGTATCACGATTTTTGACCCACGGTACGATACAAACCTCGATATGGGGGGGACAAAACTGTATTCTGTAGCCTATTTTGCCGTCAATACCATATATCTGTATGGTCAATAGGCTACTGCCAACGTTTTCTTTGCGGTACCAATAGGCAATATATATTTAACATGAAGTATAGGGCCTCCTGTACATCAATACCAACAGAAGCGCCGCGTCAGACACGCTTCTGGGGTGCAAAGAAAGAGAAAACGCCACGCAGCCGCCCCGCGGATGACACGCAACAGAAACGCCACGCTCACACCACGTTGCCAGCCGGTTGGGGAAGCTTCTTGAAACACTTACGGCAAATTGTGTGGGTCTTGTCAACTACACGATTGCCATCCTTGTTCTCCACCGGGTAGCTGAAATGTTGCCATACTGCTGACTTAAAAGTTGGACCTGGACAGGAAGGATAATTCTGGGAGTTGGAAGGGGTGTGTCGCGATTCTGCCTTCACACATCGCGATACAGGTTCGTGGACCTGCGTATTGCGATTTCGATTTCATATCGCATATCGTTACAGCCCTACAGTTTAGCTTAAATTAAATATGAATGAAATTATGTATATATTATAACTAGGCCTATATGCTGGCATAAATACAGAAACAATAAACAAAAGCACGTGGTGCCACAGGCTCTTCTCATCGTGGAGGTTGAGAAGCACACAGTTCTCTATGATCCACAAAATTTGCTTTATAAAGACTTGCATGTGAAGGAAAAGGCATGGGAGGAACCTGCAGCGGCTCTTGGTGCTGATGGTAAGTCATTTAAAAGTGTTTTTGACAATCTTTCGTTGTCTCACGAACGAACAACTAAATATGGATAGGTAAATAGAATATACACACATTAATATAGCACAAATACAGTAGACATGCAGGTCGACTATGATGTGCGTTATTTTGTCATTATTTTTGTCATAATTTGCTCATTTAGCCTACAGTATATCATTAAGAAGTTATTACAGTCATTTATGAATTATCTTTAAGAGGTTTATGATGGGTAATGCATGTAAACGTGATGCCTATCCAATATTTCAAAACAATTTCCTGAAGTTTCTCTTTTTAGCAGTGTGCTTTTCATGGACATTTAGTGCGATGGCCTTTCTTCTATCAAAAACTCGCACTAAACGAAATAAAAAACATCAGAAACAAGTGTTATAAAATCGATTTTTTAAAATAAAATTAGCTTCATGATAAACCTTTGCTCTATTTCCATTTCAAATACATTAAAGAGAAATGCAAACTTACCCATTATAGAGTACTCAACACAACCCGCGGTTCAACTGCGCGAAAGCAAAAAGTGCGCGCGCTGCTACTGCTTTACACACGCGCTGCCTACGCCCTGCTTATGCGTGCAGTGTGAAGCCGGCGTCAGGTAAACAATAAATGAACAAACTCCTCAGTAAAAACCTTCAGAATATAGATGGGAATAAAACTTTTGGTTTATGTAAGTGCAGCAGAAGTGGAGGAAAACCTCCCAGACTTTAAATATATCAATTGTAGCTGAAATCTAAAGACGCAAATAGATAAAGAGCAATAAAATGAACACTTAAAAGTGTATTTTGTCAGAAAGAAGACAAAGCTGTGCATGAAAAATTCTTGTATCTTGTCTTTAAAATATTACATTTTTCAAAATATTTTATGTGCTATATTTAAACAGAAATGATGGAGATTTAAAATGTGACCTAAGAGTGTGTGTGTGTGTGTGTGTGTTTTAGGTGCTGCATTTGGCCGTTTGGTGGGTGAAAGTATGGCCGCGTGGTTTCCAGAGGGCATTAATACAGACGGAACCATCTATCCCATAGTTCCTGGAGGATACGCGGTTGTGGGTGAGAATAAAACATGCTCATACACGTGGGGTGCTTTAACAGACATGTTCACACACACACACACACACACACACACACACACACACACACACACACACACACACACACACACACACACACACATTGCAGCTAATGACCTTTTATGGAAATTGCCTCAGTGTTGCCGTAGTGATTTTGAGAGGCATTGATTTAGTTGTGTTTGTTTGTTTTGATTGTTAGTAAGAGGAAGTCTTTGATTAGTAGCCACTAGATTTAATTATGAAATAACAATAACCCCTCTTGAATGCTTATTATTTTACTTAGCGTTTAATATACAATATAGAGAAGGGTTTAGAGAAGTGTAAAAAAAAATAGAACATTTTAATATTTCTACTTAGATTGTGCGTTAAATATAAATAAATAATAGATCAATAAATGTATACAATTTAGATACATTTTTTTTGGTTACATTTTACAATAAGGTTTCATTTGTTAACATGAATAACAATGACCAATACTTCTACAGCATTTATTAATCTTAGTTAATCTCAACATTTACTATTATTAACTCTTTCCCTGCCAGCGTTTAAAAAAAAAAGTTGCCAGCCACCGCCAGGGTTTTTGACAAGTTTCACAAAAATGTAATAGCCCATAGAATATTTTGTGTAATGAATATCTGCGCATGCAATATATCAAAATAAAGATCTGACCCTATTCTTTTAAACAAAAAAAAAAAACGTTACATTCATGCATTCCTTTTTTATCAACACTTGAATATGGGTAGGTTTAAAAAAAAAAAGCTAAATTTTCAACAAAAAGCTGAGAAAATCACATTTTTGTGAAAGACTGACTCAGATCAGATTCAGAGCGATGATCAAACGCAGATGAGGAGATCGAGTCCATCAACACTCCTAATGCTTACACAGTCCTGGGTACACATTTCATTCAGTAACATTAGGCAGTTTTGATTCATATGCTGTTTATTGATGATGATCAGGTTGCTTTTCATATGCATATGATTACATGCGATCTTTCGTTTCACTGCATCTCACTCGCGTGTGTTTTGATCAGGAGATTCAGTACTCTCATTCAGAAGATGCGCAATAGCGCCCCCTAGCGGGGAAAGAGTTAAAAAAAAAACCGATATGGGTTACAAAGACTAGCGTCAGATAGTGAAAACACGGAAATTTCCGTTATTGGCCTGGAAACGGTGTCTCACAAATAACGGAAATTTCCGTGTTTGGCAGGGAAAGAGTTAAAATTAAAGGTTGTATTTGTCAGCATGAGCAAACAATGAACAATTAAATTTTTACTAACTAACATTAACAAAGATGACTAAATTCTTATCCATTTATATTTACTGACTGTTTATAAGTTTACATCAGTATTGTGCATGTTTGACTATTACATTTCTTTGAGTTTCAATTGAGTTTATTCCTCCTCTTGTCAATTCACGAGTTTAAATAAGCTGAGCATGAGTTGAATTGGTCCAGAGGTTGTGCTCATTTGGTATTGTTGGTTTTCTTTTTGCTTTATTAATTTAAAGTGAACCAAAACAGTTTTTCATTCATGATGTTAAAACTCTCTCTCTTGTTGACATAGTAGAGTTTTTACCATGGATCTTTTTATCACTCAGAAATCAGAAAATACTGTCGACAGAAAATATTTTCACTGTGTTTTTAGGAACAAAATGTTCAAATTCAAATGAATGATATATGAGCAAACCCCTCTCTAAAAATCTTCAGAATAAAGATGGGAATAAAACTGTACGTTTTGGTGTACGTAAGTGCAGCGGAAGTGGAGAAACTTTTTGAAGATATGTATTGTAATTAAAATCTATAGACGCAAATAGATAAAGTGCATTAAAATAAACACTTAAGAGTGTATTTGGGATGTTTTCTTTTGCACTAGCCTGAAAGACATGTTATGGAAGCAAAATAAGCCATAACTGACAAAACAAAACGTTCGTGGCTCGACTCGTCGAGACTGTTTTCCAAGATGGCCGCCGTCTGTAAGCGCGTAATGGACTGTCTTTATGAAGTATCTTCTTATTAAACTGTTTGTACTCTTACAAAGTTCTCAATGCTTCGGTTTGCATGTAGGGACCCTCATTATGCTGCCGTGTTAGTGTGAGGCGATTTTGAGCCTTGTTAGTGGTATTAACTAGCGATTTAATTTCGCTTAAGTTATGCCCCATAGACAAGCGCTTTAAGCTAATCTGTTTTTAGAGATAAAACTCTTTACATTCGATTTTCATGAAAACGCATCCCAGAGAACGATCTACTCGCTAACCATCTGTTAATTACCCCTAAGTTCATTTTTCTTCGCAGTTGTGCTTTAATCCCTAGAGTTCGATGATCGCGCCGACGCGATCGGCTTTGTTTTTTTGCTTATCAGTGCCAAAGAGACTCAAATAACTGTTGATTTGTATCATTCAGGCAAGTGTTATGCATCATTATAATCAGTTAAGTATCTACCGTATTTTCCAGACTATAAGTCGCTCCGAAGTATAAGTCGCATCAGTCAAAAAATGCATTGTGAAGAGGAAAAAAACATATATAAGTCGCACTGGACTATAAGTCGCATTAGGGCAGAGCGGGAGCCGCGCGCATGCGAGCACCCGCTCGTGCCCGCTCACTATAAATAACCGAGCAGAAGAAAGAAAGTTTGAAGTGAGTGAGAAACTTGTAAGGGACAGGCGAAAAGCAGACGTTACTTTAACTGTAATGAAGAAAAAGAAGAAAGCTACTTGCGGACTGAAAGCAAGATGGCCAGAGCTGAAGGAACGAGTCCACAGATGCTTGAACTCTCTGCCGGGAGAGGCTCAGCCGCGTGAGACGAGCGCTGTGTGAATCATTCTCCACTTGATATTTTACTACATGCTGTTTGTATTTTGCAGAATAAGACTTTCTTTATGGGGGCATTTTGTTTGTGTTCAGTCTTTCTAAGTTGTTGTCTTTAAGTTAATATTTTAGTTAAGAGGTTTTTTTCTGGGGTAGACTACAGGAGCAGCATAGAGCGCCCTCTCGCGGCTATATGATTATTCTTGTCAGTCAGTATGAATTAAATTTGATATATAAGTCGCACCTGACTATAAGTCGCAGGACCAGCCAAACTATGAAAAAAAGTGTGACTTATAGTCCGGAAAATGCGGTACTTTTATTTGTGTATACTCCTAATAAAAACGAAATGTTGTGCTTTTTGCAAAATAACTCTCTCTCTGTGTTCAGGAGCGGCGGCGTTATCCGGAGCGGTCACACACACCGTCTCCACGGCCGTGATCGTGTTTGAGTTGACGGGTCAGATAAGTCACATTCTGCCCATCATGATTGCGGTGATTCTCGCCAACGCCGTCGCTCAGAGTCTTCAGCCATCCATCTACGACTCCATAATACGCATTAAGAAGCTGCCTTACCTGCCTGAGCTCGGCTGGGGTCACCACGAGTGAGTTTCTCTGTCTGTCTGTCTGTCCGGCTTCACCATATCTTCTCCCGCAGAGTGCTGCAGAATACAGATGTAGAAACACACTTTTAACTCAGTCAATCAAGTCATTCCCTTGATTTGCAACTAGTTAAAGGGGTACTTCAGCGCTGGGAAGATTAATCTGTATTTAAACTGGGTCATTAATGTAGTAGAAATGTGAAATTATTTTTGAATTTGGTGCCTTCTAGACTGAGAAAAAGACAGAAAATGTATTTTTGTCTCATGGGGATGAAAGACTACAACTCCCAGAATGCATTGCTTCACTGCCCTACAAGGCCACTCACAAAGCCACGGCTACTGGATCACTTTCCCACCGCGTTCATCTTCATAAAATCAGTTCAGTTAGAGAACAGACACTACCATTAAAAACTGAAGGTGTGTGTTCAATATAATGTGAGTGAGCCACTGAGGGAGTCACAGCACTAACGCTGCAGGAGTCAGATTACATTCATTGTGATGAGCTGAATGAGCTCTCGTGATGAGAGCTGAGGTAAACGCGTCCACACTCGCGGCAGTCGTTTACTGCTCATGTTCAGTCTGGCGCGTTTTCAGTTCATGCCTTTGGAAGATTAACTTTCATAGGAATTAATTTGAGAAGTTGAAACACTCACTTTGCTCCGCACCGCTCCGTTTACATGAATGAGCTGAGCGCTGTGAGTGCGATCTCGCCCCCCATGGACGGGTGAGCTCCTCTACTGGCTGTAGTCTTTAGCCTCTGGCCATACATTTTTCTGATGAAGCAAATTGATGATATTTGCGTCATCTGAGTATTTCAGAAACAAAATGCATAAATCTCTCGTCTCAGGGGGGAAAGACCCGATCATTCGAATATACTCCAGGGTTTCTACTGATACAAAGCCATATGCTAAATCACTGAAGTAACCCTTTAAGATGCATATTACAATGAAATTTTTTTTTAAAAATACAACAACCTCAAAATTCATCTTTAAATCTGGTTGTGTCAGGGTCATTATAGTTAAATTAAACTAAACCATAAAAACTTTTTCCTTTCTTAAAACTAAATAAAATAACATGTATAACCTAAACTTATTTTATTTTAGCTAGTTGTCAAAGCAACATCATTTAGTTTTAACTTGATGTGCCAAAATAACTATTACTTAATCTGAAATAAAAACGTATAAAAAATATTATTAAAGCATTACCAAAAACATTAAAACAAGACAGGACCAAAACATTAAAAACCACTAAGTATAACAGAATCATTAAAACTTTGAATAAAAGTAATTAAAATTAAAACACAAAACAAATTAATTAATGGGCTGTGTAATTATATTGTAAGAAAAGAATCTTTAAATACAGTTATTATTTTTATCAGTGCAAAATTATTTTCTATTATTCACTATTATTTTTGTCTTGTCTTCCAGTACTAATATCTAAAACTTAAATATACTTGAGAAATGAAATGACTTAAGGTAGCAAGTCAAGTTTTCTCATCCTAATTAAGTGAGTTTGTGTTTAAAACAAGAAAAATATATACCAATGGGGTCCGAAAAATACACATAATTCAAATAAAAAACACGTTGGATTTTCTGACCCCATTTTAAGCAAAGGCATATGTCAGAAAAACTTCAGTCATTTTGCTTCTCAAGTAAATGTATCTTGTTTAGATAATTGTACTGGAAAACAAGACAAAAATAACAAGTAAGATTTTTTTATTTTTTTTTGTGTAATCATAAATCCAAATCTGTGTTACTTAAAAACTCCTGAAGAAACTTGTGGCTTAAATGTTAATTCACTTCCGAGTTTCAGAACTAATAACTAAACCGCTGTAATGACTAAAGAAAAAAATGTATGCAATTAAAATATATAATTTTTATTTTATTATTATTACTTTTTGAATTTTAACTTTTTGTTGTTAATTTTCAAACTGATTTCCTTTTTTTTTTTCTTTGGCATTAATACATTTCTCCTTCATTTAATTGAGTGCAGGGCTCGACATTAACGCTTGTCCGGGACAAGTGGATTTTTTGAAGGGACAAGTGAAAAATAATTTTACTTGCCCGACGGACAAAAGCCTGAAAACAAAAAATAACTAGCGAATAGCCAAAATGCCAGAATGATTGTGCATTAATTTAGTGTAAGTGGCGATCGATAGTCGATAATAATATAAGATGAACTGACGATAATAAGGTCGCGCTGTTGACACTCGTGCAGCCTCTCGAGGAGAAATCACAACTCTAGAGCGTTTAAGCCGTTTCCTGAATACCATCACGACTGAAACTGACACTGCTTTCATATGACAGCTTCATAAACAATTAATAACATTCACTTACATTTACATTCACTTAAAGTCACTTACATTTTAGATGCAATATTGAGTGCTTTTGTTCGATTTCAGCAGCGAAAATCGTTCACACACAGCAGAACCGTAACGCGTCTCACAGCAACAAGTGTGTTACTGAACGATTCAGTGTTTGAATGAATCGTTTGAATGAACGACTCAATGACTCATTAAGACGGCCACCTGCTGCCAGCTACTGGAGGTTTAGTTTCATGTTTAAACATACTTTCCAACATTTCATTTTTGTCTATTCAAAACTACAAATCTCAAAACATTATTTAATGCAGTTGTATTTTTTCAGTGTAAATTATTCAATTTTATTGTTAACAGCCCTTATAGTGTCTTAATTTAATTTAATGTATTGATCAAATTTAACAATATAAAACGAAACCTGAAGCATAGCCTATATTTAATAAGATTAGGGGGAAATGCCCTTTATAAAAGATAAAAATATCACACATTTCAAATGATTCAATAAAAAAATAAAAATGCGCAAATATGCAGATTTAAATATGTCAAAGCTGATCGAAACACTGATGAGAATATTGCTTCAGAATAAATTATAGTTACAACACACACACTCTCACACACACACACACACACACACACACACACACACACACACACACACACACACACACACAATTAAAAAAATATCACACTTTTTTCCGGACAAGCAAATTTTATACTCGGACAAGTGAATGAACGATTTACTTGTCCGAAGGACAAGCACATGAACATGTTTAATGTCAAGCCCTGGAGTGGCACTCAATAGTTCTCCAGACAGAGATGGCGTTTTCTCTTAATTATTGTAAATGGACAATCTGTTTGCAAACAGGGTCTAAAGTTACACAACACACACTGTCCTGTGCAACACATCAGACTAATGGCAAACTGTGGAACACACAAATCTTAGTTTCTGAGAGTTTTCAGATGTTCAGGGTTTCAAAGTTTGAAATGGGAGCAATGATGCAGAACACACACACACACACACACACACACACACACACACACACACACAGGTATATGCTCTGAATGATTGTGTTTCTGCCCTGGTGTCAAACTCATCTGCAGCATTTTACAGACACATTTATACCTGTCAAGAGGACAATTACATAACTGTGTGTGTGTGTGTGTGTGTGTGTGTGTGTGTGTGTGTGTGTGTGTGTGTGTGTGTGTGTGTGTGTGTGTGTGTGTGTGTGTCGGAAGTTCGATTTTTGCTGAGTTAGAATCTGCAGAAAATTCACTTCCCAGCAGGACGGACACACACACACACACACACACATTGATATTCACTGTATGTCTTCGTTTCATTGGCACGTCTGTTTTACACACAATGCTGCCAAAATGTCAATCAATACAGGAACAAAATATGTCTTGTATGCCAACAACATTACTATTTAAGTTGTCAACGATACATATAGTTTTAAAGCAGCTTTACAGAAGTACTCAAGACCAAGACCGCTCGAGTACTACAACACTGTGTAACTGTGGGAAACTCTGTCTGCAGGAAGTATAATATCCGTGTGGAGGACATCATGGTCAGAAATGTTCACTATATCACACTGAACTCCACCTACAGAGACCTTCACGACATCCTCATGACAGGACACCTCAAAACACTGGCACTCGTGGAGTCTGCAGGTACGAGCTTTATATATATATATATATACACGCACACGCACACACACACACACACATACAGTACAGGCCAAAAGTTTGGACACATTACTATTTGTAATGTTTTTGAAAGAAGTTTCTTCTGCTCATCAAGCCTGCATTTATTTGATTAAAATTATTGTGTGTCTTTATATATATATATATATACGTTTTTTTCACCTCTAGCCCTTGTTAATAATTATGTTTCACAAAATAATTAGTAGTTATCAAGATTGATGTGATTTGGAATTGGTGCTTGTAATATTGGGTAATATTTTAGAGACAATATTGTCTGTTTTTGCTCAATTTTGCCAACGAAAAAAAGCCAGAGCAGAACTGTTGTGCATCTCTGAGCAACACACAGCAGTGTTTCGTCTCTGAATGAATCAGTGTTTTGAGTGAATCAATCGTGCAAATTAATGATTCAATGACTCAATCTTAAAAAGAGCCTTTAGATTTGTTCGAGAATCGAATTGCATCTGCGCTGCGCAGACCAATCTGTGTGTGACATCAAAGTAGAGATGTTAACCGATGACCGTTTGACCGATGGTTGACCATATCAACGTCAACCGATCAAAGTTGTCGGTAAAAAAAAAAAAGTGATCTCTAAATGAGTCTATTACAGACAGTGGACTAAACGCTACTACAGTTAGCCGTCTCATTCCAAAATCTTTTTGTGTGAAGTGAACAAATCCCTCGCACTCAATTTTTCATAACTCGCCTGTTTGTAGTTAAGAAACCAATAAAAACATTTGGCACAAGGTCACAGCGTTTGGGTTTGTGTGCTCACAACAAGGTTTGCAAAAAGTAAACCGGCTAAACACTCGAGGTAAGAGCCAGGGCAGACGACAGTATGAAGCGTCCAAAGAAAAGTAGTGGGGGACCATTTCACCAAAAAGAACGACACAGATGTAAGTTGCAACTTGTGTGATACAGTGCTTAAAGGTCCCGTTCTTCGCGTGTTTTCGAAGCTTTGATTATGTTTACAGTGTGCAATATAATGAGTTCATGTTTCGCGTGTAAAAACACACAGTATTTTTCACACAATTGACTTATCTGTACAGCGCTGTTTCCTCTGTCCTAAAAACGGCCTGATGATTTCCTCGTTCTGTGAAGTCCCTCCTTCAGAAACACGTAACGAGTTCTGATTGGGCCAGCGCTTCCCGCGCTGTGATTGGACAGCAGCTTAGCGCACTTTTGCCCGGAAAGGTCCCGCCTCTTACCATAACGCGCTCAATGTTATTGCAAAAATGTCTATATTGCCTTATCAATTTGAGCCGGAATCAGACCCGGAGAATATCGAAGAGGATCGATTACAACCTGCTCAGGAAAGACTTTTGCTGGATGGTTCAGAATGGTCAGCTGTCTATTCAGGAGTTTAAACTGATCATTACAAACACCAACAATCGATGGTGTCTGAATGAATTACTACACTTTTATATACTAAGTTTATCGGATTAGTTTCATTACCATCTAACGTTAGTTAACAAAGCTAAACAGCGTTGCTCTTTGTGTCATGAGTTACATAAACTGTTAAACGGACCGACTTAAATAATAAAATACACTTACCGGTTCTGCACCATAAACAACGCCTTCTCCAGACAAAGAGGGACCTGCGTCATCTTTTAAGAATAATCTTTCTGCGAATCCGGCGTTAAACTGATTGAGATTGAGGAAGCAGTCCTCAGCAAAATGTGCTGCACATAGTTTTAAATTGTGATTATAATTTTCCGGAACCGAGTTAAACATAAACTGTAGCCATTGATCTCTACGTGCAGCGTCCGTGGAAAGGCCAAGCAAAGGTGATTTGACTCCGGGATGAAAATAACAGCGTTTCAATGGCATGACGACAAACACACTCTACAAAAACAACGCTTCCTATTCTCGACCTGGGAGAGCAGCGAGACCACGCCCCCTATTTTGCGTGTTCTTGTGGGCGGAGCTTTAGTCAACAAACGGTTCCAGTGACGTCATTACAGCAGGAAGTGCAGCGGTGTAGTCCAAACCGGCCGCTCACTGTAGGCTTTGAAAGGGAACTTCTGTTAAATAAAATATCTCGCTTGGCATTGAACTTTGAGCTTTATAATTTTACAGGTATTATTTATGCTCTAACAGCAACATTACACACTAACTAAAGTTTGAAAGATGGAATCGCGAAGAACGGGACCTTTAAATACAGTAGTAGCACATCATCTTTCTTTATTATTGTTAGCACTACCTCGAACTAAAGCGGCGTCTCTTCGGAGCTGTCATTTTCTTAAACGAGTTGCGGAAATGTTTCAAATGAGCTTCTCGCGCTAGACAAACGCCTTTATTTTCAACGCGATCACCTTGTACCCAAACAATTTCGAAACTAAGGAGCCATTGTCCTCCGAATACAAACAAGCTCCTCTGCGGCGCGTTTGCGGGACTCATGTTTCGCGCTGTAGAGGATTATTTAAAAAAGTGACGTGAGTGGAAGAGAGGCAGCAGCGCCGGGACTGTGTGTGTGTGTGTGTGTGTGTGTGTGTGTGTGTGTGTGTGTGTGTGTGTGTGTGTGTGTGTGTGTGTGTGTGTGTGTGTGTGTGTGTGTGAGAGAGCAGGAGGCAGAGAGCAGGCGCGGCTCGCGGCTGTTACTTCAAATAGCGCAGCATATTTTAAACTAATCGGTTAACCGGTTTCAACCGACTAATGAGGCTCGGTGGTCGGTCAAGAAAATGTTTAGTTTTCGCCATCCCTACATCAAAGTACCGCGGTAGGGATTCAAAAGCATAAGGAGTCGTTTGCTCTCGAATCTCTCTCGCTGTACTTTGATATCATGCATCAATCGGCCACGCCAATGCATCTCGAACAAGCCTATTTACTTAATGCCTGAATGAATCAGTGTTGAACGAATCAATTGGGTTAACCAATGATTAAATGACTCGTTCATAAAGAGAGCCATTTACTTCATTCCTGAA
Organism: Pseudorasbora parva; assembly: GCF_024679245.1. NCBI lineage: Eukaryota > Metazoa > Chordata > Actinopteri > Cypriniformes > Gobionidae > Pseudorasbora > Pseudorasbora parva. Next base: position 44,460,620 of record NC_090179.1, read on the forward strand.
TGAATCACTGATTTGAGCGAATCAATCAAGTGACCCAATTATTAATGACTCATTCATAAATCGAGCCATTTACTTCAAAACTTGATTGAATCAGCGTTGAGCAAATCAATTGAGTAAACCAATGATTCAATGACTCATTCATAAAGACTATTTCACCTTCACTATTTCTCTCTGAAATGATGATCCTGTTGGGTAAGTATCATTAAATTCTTTTATTTTTTTACAACACCAGCAAAGACATTACATAATAGTCGCTTAAACCCGCGAACATAGAAAACAACCCGTGGAAAAAAACGCGGACATGGCAACACAGTGCAGTTGAGCTCTGTTGACATTTGACAACGCGTCGCTCCGTTGCTCTGATTGGTTGTCGGTCTGTCCAATCGAGGTCTTTCCTGGTTGGGTTGAAACGCCCCATAATCACAGCCCAATGGAGCATCAGACTCATATTCTCACTACAGCGGAGTATGACCACGGCAGGCTATTTTGCAACATTATAAATGTGTGATTTTGATGTTCCCTCTCTCAGAGTCTATGATCCTGCTGGGCTCTATTGAGCGCGCTCAGCTGCAGGCGCTCCTGACGCAGCATCTGGGCCGTCCGCGGCGGCTGGAGTTCATACGCGAGCGCGCGGACGCGGAGACCAAACGTGTGTCTGTGGTCAGCACGCCCAGCAGCGAGGAAGGGGGGCAGAAGGTCAGCCACGAGGTTCGCTTCCAGGTCAGAGTGCCAACATTTATTTGACTCGCACATAAGAACACCAAACTGATCTCATGAAATTGCGTATTTGTTTGATACGCCAATTCGTATGCCATTTTGGCGTGCTATCAAGACGCATAATCGCTTTTTAGAGTGTTTATCAACGCCGTTTCATTCTATCACCCTGCACTGCCCATACCCCTAAACCTACCCATCACACACACACACACACACACACACATACACACACACACACACACACTGCCCCTAAACCTACCTATCACAGGAAACATTCTGCATTTTTTTCATTTTCAAAAAAACAAATTTGTATGTTTATAAATCCATTTTCCTTGTGGACACACACACAAATAATGGTTTGTTTCGGCGTAGACATACACGCGGATAGCTCAAAATGCGTACAGATAACACAACGCATGGCTTTAGAAAGTGGTGTGTATGTCTACGCAAAGTCATGATGTCATGTTGGGAAAACTGCAAAAAAATGCTTTTCTTACTTAGTATTTTTGTCTTGTTTCTAGTCCAAACATCTATAAATTCTTAAAACAAGAAGTATTTACTAAACAAGCAAAAGTAATTGTCATGTTATGGGGGACAACATTATTTTTCTTACCCCATTAGCAGATTATTTTGCTTATTTTAAGAAAAATTTTCCCCAAAACATGACAACAATTTTTGCTTGTCTAGTAAATGTTTCACAATGTAAGAATTTTTAGATATTTAGACTAGAAACAAGAAAAAAAATACTACGTAAGAAAAGCCTTTTTTGCAGTGAACAACTTTTTCAGCTTTGTTTGAGGCATGATCTTGAATGTTTGTGTGTGTGTGTGTGTGTGTGTGTGTGTAAATTGTAGATCTCCACAGAAGAGTCGTCGTTCACACCCACCCGTCCCATCTCTCCTAAACCTCTTAAACCTGCGCTGAAGAGGACGTCTGTGGCCGAGAAGAACATCGAGATCCCCACAAGTAATAACACACACACACACACAAACAATTCAGTTGATTTGTATACTGCTTTTTACTCTCCATATTGTTTTCCTCATTCTTTCCGTCACTTGCAGTCACTACTGTAGTCACTTCTGTGGAACTCTGCATTTATTTAAATATTAGGAGTGTGTAAACTGGGAATGTTTTCTCTGTTTGTCAGGTCCTCATGATTCTGGCATTGGCTTTAAGAATCTGCTATGCGCTCGACCTCAGACTGATGCAATGGAGGTGAGACTCACAACACACACACACTCACCCACTCACACCCTCAGGGACACACACACACACACTCACCCATTCACACTCTCACGGACACACACACACTCACACACTCACACACTCACACTCTCACGGACACACACACACACACTCACCCATTCACACTCTCACGGACACACACACACTCACCCACTCACACCCTCAGGGACACACACACACTCACCCATTCACACTCTCACGGACACACACACACACACACACACACACACACACTCACACTCTCACGGACACACACACACACTCACACTCTCACGGACACACACACAAACTCACCCATTCACACTCTCACGGACACACACACACACTCACCCATTTCTCACGGACACACACACATACTCACCCATTCACACTCTCACGGACACACACACACTCACCCACTCACACCCTCAGGGACACACACACACACACCCATTCACACTCTCACGGACACACACACACACACACACACACACACACACTCTCACGGACACACACACACACTCACACTCTCACGGACACACACACAAACTCACCCATTCACACTCTCACGGACACACACACACACACCCATTCACACTCTCACGGACACACACACACACACCCATTCACACTCTCACGGACACACACACATACTCACCCATTCACACTCTCACGGACACACACATACTCACACACACAAACACACTCAATCATACACACACTTGTGCACACACACTCACTCACACAATCACTCTCACACATACACACTAGCGCACACGCTCTCAAACACACTCGCTCACACAATCACACACTCACACACACACACACATTCACCCACTTACACTCTCACGGACACACTCACACACAAACACACTCAATCATACAAACACTTAAACACAAACACACTCAATCAGACACACTCGTGCACACACACTCACGGACAGTCGGACACACTCACTCACACACTCACTCACTTATGCACACACACTCACTCACTCTTGCAAAGACTCACTCACACACACAAACTCACTCACTCACGCACACTAGCAAACACACTCGCTCTCAAGCGCTCTCACGCTCTCAAACACACTCGCTCACACAATCACACACGCCCACTCACACACACACACGCTCTCAAACACACTCACTCACACAATCACACACGCCCACTCACACACACACACACGCTCTCAAACACACTCGCTCACACAATCACACACGCCCACTCACACACACACACGCTCTCAAACACACTCGCTCACACAATCACACACGCCCACTCACGCTCTCAAACACACTCGCTCACACAATCACACATTCTCACACACACACACACATTCACCCACTTACACTCTCACGGACACACTCTCACCCACAAACACACTCAATCATACACACTTAAACACAAACACACTCACACATACACACTTAAACACAAACACACTCAATCATACACGCACTTAAAAACAAACACACTCAATCACTCACGCACACACTCTCAAACACACTCGCTCACACAATCACACACTCACATGCACACACTCCCTCACTCACGCACACGCTCTGAAAACACACTCGCTCACACAATCACACACTCACATGCACACACTCCCTCACTCACGCACACGCTCTGAAAACACACTCGCTCACACAATCACACACTCACATGCACACACTCCCTCACTCACGCACACGCTCTGAAAACACACTCGCTCACACAATCACACACTCACATGCACACACTCCCTCACTCACGCACACGCTCTGAAAACACACTCGCTCACACAATCACACGCACACTCACTAACACTCACGCACACGCTCTCAAACACACTCGCTCACACAATCGCACACTCACACGCACACACTCACTCACTCACGCACGCGCTCTCAAACACACTCGCTCACACACTCACACACACACTCACATGCACTCACTCACTCACTCACTCACACACACACACACACACACACACACACACTCACGCACACGCTCTCAAACACACTCGCTCACACAATCACACACTCACTCACGCACACGCTCTCAAACACACTCGCTCACACAATCACACACTCACACGCACACACTCACTCACTCACTCTCAAACACACTCGCTCACACAATCACACACTCACTCACTCACTCTCAAACACACTCGCTCACACAATCACACACTCACACGCACACACTCACTCACTCACTCTCAAACACACTCGCTCACACAATCACACGCACACACTCACTCACTCACTCTCAAACACACTCGCTCACACAATCACACACTCACTCACTCACTCTCAAACACACTCGCTCACACAATCACACACTCACACGCACACACTCACTCACTCACGCACGCGCTCTCAAACACACTCACGCACACGCTCTCAAACACACTCACGCACGCGCTCTCAAACACACTCACGCACACGCTCTCAAACACACTCACGCACACGCTCTCAAACACACTCACGCACACGCTCTCAAACACACTCACGCACACGCTCTCAAACACACTCACGTACACGCTCTCAAACACACTCACGCACACGCTCTCAAACACACTCACGCACACGCTCTCAAACACACTCACGCACACGCTAGGGTTGTGCCGTTAGACGATAGTATCGTGTATCGACGATAGGCAGAGAGATCGCCGAAAGCTGAAGGTGTTGGCGATTTCAAGGCGATATTTGGCTCGCTCCCCATGAATATAATACATTTAAAAAAATCATTATTAAATGAAAATATTATGATCATAGTTATTATTATTATCATCATTACATTAATTGTACTTATTCTGCTTAGCCTACTATTCACATCAACATCACAGCGGGTGGTGTTGCACTCACAGGCTGTGCCGCATATACTGCGAGTGCAACACCACACGCTTTTAAAATGTAAAAATGAGTTACTCTTCAGTGAAAAAAATGTTTTTTAAAGACTAAAAAACTACGTAGTTTCAGAATTTAATTGCAAGGTGATCAACCTAGCCCTATATTCACAAATTCACATAAGCCACGGCGAAAACGGCATCATAATCAGGCTAAAGCATTTTTTTTTTCATAAATGTACATTTATTTTATACTTATAATAATACAATAACAAATAGCTATATTATAATTATAGGCTATAGCCTATAAATTTGAACAGAGCAATCAGTCAAAAAGTAAAAGCAGCTTTATTTCAAACGACTTAACGACGGAACAACAATGAACAAAAAATATTGCACTGGCCGTTAAGCTAAGATTTCTTGTTAAAGTGCAGTGAAATACTTAAATGTCAGCAGACAATGTATTTTCTAATAATGTGTTTTAGCCCTTGCCCGCTGTATGGGCTACAGAAATAAATAATCCGTTAAAATAGACAGGCTGCGACACCAGGTTGACGGTAGCCTAAAAATAATAAATAACGAAATAGGCTTTAATAAATAAAAAACACAATGAAAGAACTCAAATAAAACGGCAAAAAAAATTAAATCACCTCAAATGTATATGGCTACTCAAATGATCTTATTGCTAAAACAAACACAAGGCCAGAAACAATTAAAGACAACAATTATTGTTATGCAATTCAGGTATCTATTCCCAAAAATGTTTTGTAGCCTATAAAGAAAACCAGCTGGTTTACTCTCTCAGGTTTGAGAAGGTTGCGGTGGGAAATTATGTTGCCCGCTGCACTGAACACGCGTTCCGATGGAGCCCGTTTCACACATACTCCGTCTGCAGTGCGTGTGCGGCGCGTATTTTTTTCGTACCCATTTTAACGGGTGACAGCTTTCACACTGCACGCGGATGCGGTCCGTCAGTCCGTTAGGTGCGTTGCGTCTGCAGCAGTGCACAGATCGTTTTCGTACAGAGTCTATTTTTTGCTGCGCTGCGTTGCTGCATTAAAACGAACAGAACATTGTTCGCATTAAAATAAACATGTACTGACGCGAAAATCTAGTAATTTAACCACAGATGCGTATAATTTAAAATATAGGCCTACTCTTGTTTCAAAGTCAACACATGGCTTTTTTTCTCAAGTTAAGCAAGGAAACGAGACTGCAGGATTTCCTTTAAATGGTTTAAAAACGAAAGAAAAGACGAGAGTCGGCTGTTTTTGAATAGCCTATTGTAAGTTTCTAATTTAAAATGTTTGTGATTTAAGGCTATAACCTATGTTTAAATGTTTTGCCACTTGTGTGAGCTAAATCTAAATATGAATAAATGAATTTAATAAAATGCTGTTTATGCAGGCTAGTACGTTAACCTGACTTAGAAGAGTAAACAAAGAGAATTGCAATTCTGACGAGCCATGTTCAGTAAAAACTTTTGGACTTTCAATAAAAAATAATGAATAAATGCTGTGTTTGTGGTATGCAACAGCGGACCAGTTGCACACGGATTGCTTCACGGATGAACCTAACTAATACAAACACAACACATCTGGTTAACTAGAAGAGCGTCATTTCGTTTGTTAAATAAGAGGCGATCTGGCGCTCGTTGCCGTTTTCAGTGGTGCAGATTTCTCTCGTGGCTCGTGCATGTGCAGAGCACTTTAATCTAACTTTTTTATTCTTTCCGGTAAAATCACGAAACAAAATGCACAAAAACTGTCCCTGCTCTTCATGTACAATCACTGATGATATTCGGTTTTAAAGAGAAAAAAATACGAGGACTTAAAGGGTGCAAATCTATGCCTTTATTCACGTGAAAAATCTGGACACTAACGCTATATTGTGTTTAGATGCATCCCCTTATAATACGCCATAAAGTGTGTATCATATGCACACAAAAAACTGCGTAGCCTACCATTTGTAAGCCAAAGCTCATTTTGACGTACACATTCCACGAGATTGCACACTCGTACTATTTATAAGCATTTTCGTGAGACTGTCCCACCCACTTTTTAAAACAAAGTTATGCCACTGATTGCTCCGCCCCGACGCGATAAGATCGTGTATCGGCGATCTCACAGGCTGACGATATGACGATTGGAAAATTAGGAATATCGCCCAACACTAAGACAGACTTTAAGACACACTCACGCACACGCTCTCAAACACACTCACGCACACGCTCTCAAACACACTCACGCACACGCTCTCAAACACACTCACGCACACGCTCTCAAACACACTCACGCTCACTCACACACACACTCACTCACTCACACGCTCTCAAACACACTCGCTCACACAATCACACACTCACTCACTCACGCACACGCTCTCAAACACACTCACTCACTCGCTCTCAAACACACTCACGCACACACTCACGCACACGCTCTCAAACACACTCGCTCACACAATCACACATTCTCACGCGCACTCACTCACTCACGCACACGCTCTCAAACACACTCACGCACACGCTCTCAAACACACTCACGCTCACTCACACACACACTCACTCACGCTCTCAAACACACTCGCTCACACAATCACACACTCACTCACTCACGCACACGCTCTCAAACACACTCACTCACTCACTCTCAAACACACTCACGCACACGCTCTCAAACACACTCACGCACACGCTCTCAAACACACTCGCTCACACAATCACACATTCTCACGCGCACACTCACTCACTCACGCACACGCTCTCAAACACACTCGCTCACACAATCACACACTCACACGCACACACTCACTCACACACACACTCACTCACTCACACGCTCTCAAACACACTCGCTCACACAATCACACACTCACTCACTCACGCACACGCTCTCAAACACACTCACGCACACGCTCTCAAACACACTCACGCACACGCTCACTCACACACACACTCACACGCTCTCAAACACACTCGCTCACACAATCACACACTCACTCACTCACGCACACGCTCTCAAACACACTCACTCACTCTCAAACACACTCACTCACTCACTCGCTCACACAATCACACACTCACTCACTCACTCACTCGCTCACACAATCACACACTCACTCACTCGCTCACACAATCACACACTCACTCACTCGCTCACACAATCACACACACACTCACACGCTCTCAAACACACTCACTCACTCACTCGCTCACACAATCACACACTCACTCACTCACTCTCAAACACACTCGCTCACACAATCACACACTCTCACGCACACACTCACACACTCACTCACTCCCACAGGTTAATGTCATCACTGCAGTTGCGATCCGTCCCGCTCATCTGCTGCTGTAGTAGTAGTGATGTTTTACTCATCATTGTATGTAATATGAGGGTAATCGTTTGTGTGTCTGTTATTTCTTTTCCTCATGGAAGAATAATAACGTGGAGCACACAGTGGCTCCTGACTTCCGGCCGCCCAAACGTGTGAGGATTTCGGTCTTGGTAAGAGCCACGATTAAACACTGGCTCGTCAAATCATTGCGTCCTCATCTGTCATCATGTTGTTATCATACACGTCTCCCTCGTGCCTGCTCCTGACCTTTGACCCGATACACAAATAAATATTCCCTGGAGTTTACAGCAACACATTTACTCGCCCGAGATTCCAAGACGTTGTTAGTTTTTTATTGTGCTATAAACATTACACAGCACAGCTTCGTTGTTTTGATCGGTCTGCACTGGAGCAGGGTTCAAAGGTCAGTGTAATCTGAAGAACATGAGCAGAGACGAGGGAGACGACCAAGCATGCGTATCTGTCAATCATCAGCATGACATCAGAACTGCCCAATCAGTGTGAGTTGCATAAAAAGTGGGTGGAGCCAATATGCTTGTAGAGTTTAGATGGTAGTATTTTCACCTAAAAATGGTCATTCTGTCATCATTTACTCGCCCTCATGCCATTCCTCAGTTGATTTTCCTTAAGTTTTTGTTGAGTTAAACTCCTTCTGAATTGAATTGCTAAATATTTGTATTTAATAAGTTGAATTAATCAACTTGATTTAATAAGTTAAATGAATTGTATTTATTATAAGTTATGTGGTTTTACTTTATTTTACAGTACATGTACTTACCCAGGAAAGTTCTGGGTAAGTACAAGTGTTAAAGGTGTTAACCATAACACAAGTGTTAAAGGTGTTAACCATAACACAAGTGTTAAAGGTGTTAACCATGAAAGGTGTTAACTATAACACCTAAAATAAGGTATTAAGGTTAGATTCAGGGTTAGTACCCAGTGGAGAAGCGCTACCAGTAATGTTAAAGGGGTACTTCAGCGCTGGGAAGATGAATCTGTATTTAAACTGGGTCATTAATGTAGTAGAAATGTGAAATTATTTTTGAATTTGGTGCTTTTTAGACTGAGAAAAGACAGAAAATGTATTTTTGTCTCATGGGGATGAAAGACTACAATTCCCAGAATGCACTTGCATTGCTAGGGATGGGTATCGTTAAGGTTTTAACGGTATTACTACTCTTAACGATACTGCTTATCGGTCCGGTACTTTAGCGGTATTCTTATCGGTTCTTTTTGAGATTATACTATATATATATATATATCAGGGTTTTTCCTGGGTCAGAAATGGTCTTCGGTGGTGGCTGACCAGTCATAGTTATCCACACACACGCATGCACACGCACACACACACCCCAACAGTAAAAGTACCTACCCGCGTGATCTGTGAGCCCAGTACTGACAATAAATGTAAAATAAATGCAAACATTTTTTTTTGTTGCTTTTTGTTGCTCATCTAATTTTGATATCTCATTATGTATGATGTCTTGATGTTTGTTTCTTTAGTTCCTCATTTTTACACAGTTGGCATGGTTTACCGATTAATTATTTTGACAACAATTATTAAAAAGTAGCCAATAGTAACCAATAGTCTAATTCTCTGCCATAAACAATTTAACTTGCGTTGTTCTGCTTTCACCTTATTCCAGTCTAAACTAAAAACAAATTTGGTAGCTAATTTACTACACATTATATAAATACTCAAAATAAATGCATGAAAATCCTGTGGATTATTAAGACTTATTCTTACTAACTCCTCTTGTTTAATGGACTAAGCACACGTACGTTCTCATGTCAGAGGTGTTGTGAGTAAATGATTACACACCGATTCGTGAGGTCAGTGTTGGACAGATCAGTTCATTCAAATGAATCGGTTCAAATGAGTCATTCGTTTGCGAATCGGACAAAAGCGGACACGTTATGTGTGAACCCAGACTCTTAAAACAACGCAAAAGATTGATCACAGAAAACACTTCATAAGAATATTTTCCCGTTTATTTGAAAGTATGGTTCATGTCAGCTGCGTGTGCAAAACGTCTGTTCAGTCCAGCAGTAATTCAGGGAAAATATTGTGCGGACGCGCCACGTGGTGCACTGATTCAGTCTTCAGACCTTTTACCATTGTGTCAGTTCTGTTGATTTTGATTGATATGCGCGAGTGAGAAAGAGAGAGAACGGTGATGGTTTTGAAGACAGAGAGAGCGCGCGACTCTCTGCTCGTTCTCCGTCACTCAGTTAATGAGGGCGCACGTTAACTGAGTGTCAGAGCCACGCGCATTGGTAATCTACATCAAATAGACAAAAATTTTCAATGTAGGAAAAACACTATATATATATATATATATATATATATATATATATATATATATATATATATATATATATATATATATATACATACACACCACACACACACACACACACACACAATTAACAAAGATACACATTATATAGGCCTACACAGTGCTTTAATTTCCGGAAGAATTCTAGTAATCAAATGTAAAATAACACTGCATAGTTTATTATAGATAGCATAAATGAATGCTTAATAAAGCTGAAGTTATTCATTCAAGAGCTGTGAGTGATTTTCTCTCTGCATTTGGTTGTTTAATTCGCAGTAATTCGTCATCATGTTTATTTACACCGCTGCCTCTTTAAGACAGATGAGCAGATCTATAGGCGACTGATAATAGGCAGATGCACTACACTTTCTCCCGACTATAACCATAATAACTACGTCCATTTTAGACACAAACTGTGTTTAAGAGACTCTCCAAGCCGGTCATTTTGACACCGATGTTTGTGGACATTTGATCGTTTAGACGCGAGTGTGAAACCGAAAGTGTAATTTGCTCGTCTCGTTGCGGCTGTTTCGGAGCGAGCGCCGACTTGGGAACAACCTCCTGTGCACATTTTTGTGCTTTTAATCGCTCTTTTTATTATTAAACGCGTCCCACAATTTACCAACAGTATATAGACTGTATTTTACAAGAATCCCTGATCGTGCTGATTCTGTCATTATGTGTGAGTTATAGGGAGAAATGACAGCGTAGGCTACTGCTGCAAAGGGAATTAAGTTGCGCTAGACATAAATATTATTATTATAATCTTTGCCAAAATCTAAAGCCAAAATCTAAAATAAAATCACATTATCACAATCTAGTGTAAAGTGTAACCAGGCTGTTTGAATGTTTAGTTCTGTCCTCCGTCATCACTCATTAGGGCTGTCGTTTTGCACTCTCTCTCTCTCTCTCCAAAACCGACAGCAGAACTGATAATGTCCGAGCTTATCGATACAACAGTCTTTCAAAATTCAGCCCCGGGGCCCGTTTAATACTGGGTTTCGGTACCCATCCCAACCTACAAGGCCACTCCCAAAGCCACCGCTACTGGATTACTTGCCCACCGCGTTCATCTTCATAAAATCAGTTCAGTTAGAGAACAGACACTACACTGAAAAACTGAACATGCGTGTTCAATATAATGTGAATGAGCCGAGCGAGAGTCACGGCACAAGAGACACGGCGTGTTAAGTAAAAAACCTTTGGCTTGATGTTTTGCCAAAAAATTGTTTTGTCACAAAGCAAACATCTCACTATCCACTAGCTGCCAGTCCCCTGAACACACTGTAAAAAAACACGGTCTCTGTAGTACGCACAAGCTCTACAAACTCCAACAAAAGCAAACTTGGCCAATCTAGACAACGAACCATAATAAACAGTGCTCCAGCCAATAACCAACAAGAATGATTTGGGAGTGGAGGTTTTGGGGTTAATGCGCGTGCATGAAGGGGTGTGTGTGTAGAAGAGAGAAGCATAAAGAGGGAAGTTCGAATTATATGATTTTGATATGGCCGACACACAACCAAAGAGACGACATTCTGATGGACAACTTGCAACGAAAAAGGAAAATATGAAGGAACGCGCAAAGTCTCGAATTTACATCAGAAAAGTAAAGCACGATCATTCGAATATACTCCCAGGTTTCTACTGATACAAAGCCATATGCTAAATCACTGAAGTAACTCTTTAACAAAATTGAACCTTATTGTAAAGTTTTTAATCTACAGTCACTGACAAAAGTCTTGTCGTTTATCTATTTTCTAGAAATACCTGATATTAACCTGACTTTTAATTAATTAATTGGTGTTAGAAATAGCTCATATATAAAAGCTAAAACCCTCCCAAATGATGTTTAATGCACTGAAATAAATAATTTTCACAGAAAAAATATTTATAATTTAATCAAGACAGAAAGGTCAAATTTTGGCAAGACAAAAGTTTTGTCGTCTATACAGAAATTGAACAAATTTACTGCAAATACAAAAATATGTTAGCAAATTAAGTTGTGGTGCTGTGAGATCCAAATTTAATATCTTGTATGACTTCCATGAGCTTGAAGGACTGCATCCATGCGGTTTGGCAAGGATTCATACAATTTATTGATGAAGTCATCAGGAATAGCTAAGAAAGCAGTCTTGCATGCCTCCCAGAGTTCATCAATATTCTTTGGTTTGGTCTTCCATGCGTCCTCTTTCATCCTACCCCACATATGCTCAATGATGTTCATGTCTGGTGACTGGGCTGGCCAATCCTGGAGCATCTTGATCTTCTTCGCCTTGAGGAACTTTGATGTGGAGATGGAAGTATGCGATGGAGCACCGTCCTGCTGCAGAATTTGGCCTCTTTTATGGTTGGGAATAAGAGGTAGCTAAGATTTCTTGGTATTTTGCCTTCCACCCTGCAGATCTCTCGCACACCGCCATACTGGATGTAACCCCAGACCATAATTTTTCCGCCACCAAACTTCACTGTTTTCTGGGTGAATCTCGGATCCATTCTGGCTCCAGTAGGTCTCCTGCAATATTTGCGGCGACTGTGGTGTAATTCAACAGAAGATTCATCTGAAAAATCCACCTTCTGCCACTTTTCCAGCGTCCATCCTTTTAGCAGGCTGTGGGCCTTGGCAAATGCCACACGGTTTTTCAATTGTCTTTTGTTTAGTGCTGGCTTCTGGACACTGATTCGACCATGGAGGCCATTTCGAGACAGAATCCGACAAACTGTTCTGGTTGACACAGGGACTTGAGGTGACCAGGTCTCGTGGAGCTCTGCTGCAGTGGAAAATGGGCTGGCCTTGGATTTTCAAGCCAACAAACGGTCCTCTCGAGCAGTTGTCTTGCGGGGTCTGCCTGACCTGGGCTTGTCAAAAACGTCTCCAGTCTCTTCAAATCTTTTTTTTATCCTCTGTACTTGACGCTGAGACACATTGAAGGTGTCTGCCTCATCAGCAGTGGATCTGGTCTTCAGCCTCTTGATAATCAAAACTTTAGTCTCAGGGTGAATCTTAGGCATGTTTGCAGAGGTCTAGTTGCAGTTGATGTGAAGGTCTAGTGTACTGGGGTTCTTTTTATACACACTTGAGACCTAATTGATCCATTATTAGTCACAGGTGAAGCTCATATGACAAGGTGACAACACTTATGTCTTTGCAAAAATTGACTCAATGGGCTTTACCAAGCTGTGAATATTAGTATACTTTTTGAAAGTTTAGTTTTTCACTGAAACATTATCACAAAAGCTGGTGGGATTAAAATTAACCATTTCTTGTAAAAAAAAATCTTGATTAGAAATATATTTCTGCGGCACTTTAGGTCAATTTGTACACAAGCGACAAGACTTTTGTCAGGGACTGTATTTATGAAAAATAAATAACTTAACCTTGATGTTTAACCCTCTGATGCTCTTTGTTTTCTAGAGTTGTTTTATTTAATTGGAATGGTATGAAACTTAAAGGGTTAGTTCACCCAAAAATGTAATTTCTGTCATTCTGTCCTGTGGTTGGACAGCCGTCAGACCTCCGTTCATCTTCACACACAGATGAAGATATTAGTGTTGAAATCCGATGGCTCAGAAAGGCCTTGAATGACACCAATGTCATTTCCTCTCTTAGCCACTAAAGACACTAAAGAAACATTTTATGAAGCGATTACAGTAGTAACGACTTATATAGTGACAGGCGATTTCAAAAGACTGCTCTGTAAAGCTACGAACCGTTATGAATCATAGCAACTCTCAACGGCCTCTAGGAATAATACGGTTTTATAAAAGCTATTTATTTGTTGTAAAGTGTAATAATCATCTCAGAAAAAATAAATTCTAATGTCAGGCGCAGTGGAAGTACAAATCAGAAAAAGTTGGGACAGTTTGGAAAACGCAAATAAAAAAAGAAAGTAGTGATTTCTAAATTTACTTTGACTTGTATTTCATTGCAGACAATATGAACACAAAATATTTCATTTTTTGTCGGGTCAACTTCATGTCATTTGTAAATATGCATCTTTTCCTGTCATTCAGACCTGCAACACATTTAAAAAAAAGTTGGGACAGGAGCAATTTAGGGCTAGTAATGAGGTAAAAGGGTTAAATAATGATGTGATTTGAAACAGGTGATGTCAACAGGTAATTGAAATTATGATTTGGTACAAAAGCAGCATCCAAGAAAGATCTAATCCTTTAGGAGCAAAGATGGGCCGAGGATCGCCAGTTTGCCAACAAATACGTGAGAAAATTATTGAAATGTTTAAAAACAATGTTCCTCAAAGAAAGATAGGAAGCGATTTGGATATTTCACATTCAACAGTGCATAACATAATTACAAGATTCAAGGAATCTGGAGGAATTTCAGTGCGTAAAGGACAAGGCCGCAAGCCTAAGCTGAACAACCGTGATCTCCGATCCCTCAGGCGGCACTGCATCAAGAATCGTCATTCATCTATAAGCGATATCACCACATGGGCTCAGGACTACTTTGGCAAACCTTTGTCAAGTACCACAATACGTAGTTACATCCACAAATGCCAGTTAAAACTGTCCTGTGCCAAAAGGAAGCCTTATGTTAACAGTGTCCAGAAGCACCGTCGACTTCTCTGGGCTCGGAGGCATCTGGGATGGACCATCACACAGTGGAAATGTGTACTGTGGTCAAATGAATCAGTATTTCAGGTATTTTTGGGGAGGAATGGACGCCATGTGCTCCGGACCAAAGAAGAAAAGGATCATCCAGACTGTTACCAGCAACAAGTCCAAAAGCCAGGGTCTGTCATGGTATGGGGTTGTGTCAGTGCCCTTGGCAAAGGTAACGTCACTTCTGTGAAAAGTACATAGAGATTTTGGAGCATAATATGCTGCCTTCAAGAAGATATCTTTTCCAGGGAAGTCCATGCATATTTCAACAAGACAATGCAAAACCACATTCTGCACACATTACAAAGTCCTGGCTGCGGAGGAAGAGGGTACGGGTACTTGACTGGCCTGCCTGCAGTCCCGACCTGTCTCCAATAGAGAATGTGTGCCACATTTTGAAGCGCAAAATGCGACAACGAAGACCCCGTACTGTTGCCCACCTTAAGACTTGTTTGCAGGAAGAATGGGACAAAATTACACCTGAAACACTTCATCACTTGGTGTCTTCAGTCCCTAAACGTCTTTTAAGTGTTGTGAAAAGGAATGGCAACATTACAAAGTGGTAAATGCTTTACTGTCCCAACTTTTTTTGAAATGTGTTGCAGGTCTGAATGACAGGAAAGGATGCATATTTACAAATGACATGAAGTTGACCAGACAAAACATGAAATATTTTGTGTTCATATTGTCTGCAATGAAATACAAGTCAAAGTAAATGTAGAAATCACTACTTTCTTTTTTTATTTGCGTTTTCCAAACTGTCCCAACTTTTTCTGATTTGGGGTTGTAATTGATTGTTTGCTTACATGGGTTTAGGGACAGTGTCATTATGCCAACATTATCTTCATAACTTCTTATGAAATAAAAAGTTTATCCCTCAGAAAAATTTACTTTCCTCTTGTCAACATGCTTGGTGTGTGTGAGTGCGGCGCGCGGTGTACGTCACATAAGGACACACACTCAAAAGTAATCCGGTCAGGTCGTGTACATGGTGAAATGTTTCGTTTGATCGATTCATGAAAAGGTTTGTCCACCCATCTTAAAACGATTACAATTTCATTGAGTTTGGGCATTTTTATTACGATCGAGGTGTTTATATGGAGCATTTTCATTCAGATTGGACTTTTAAACAATTACAGTGCTCCATGTAAACGCACCCGACTGTAAAAAATTGCGCTACATGGCACTTTAAAAACCGGATAGTTTATT
The DNA here is from genome assembly GCF_024679245.1 of Pseudorasbora parva. Lineage (NCBI taxonomy): Eukaryota > Metazoa > Chordata > Actinopteri > Cypriniformes > Gobionidae > Pseudorasbora > Pseudorasbora parva. The sequence goes on from NC_090179.1 coordinate 44,476,929, forward strand.
TATAGTTCGATTAGGGATATTTCACGTCATCTTCGAATGCATATTCGAATATCGAATAAAAAGTGACAGCCCTAGTTCAAACCGTTCAAAGCTTCACGAAGCAGTGTTTTCAAAAACGTTCATCACTATATAGGTCATTGTTTTAAGGTTTTTTTTAGCAGAAAAACTATTCTCGTGTCTTCCTAAAATGATTGTAGAGCCGCTGTAGTGAGATGGGCTTTGTAACGACGTCTTTAGTGCCTTTATGGGTCTTGAGAGAGGAAATGACATTGGTGTCAATGAAGGCCTTTCTGAGCCATCGGATTTCAACACTAATATCTTCATCTGTGTGTGAAGATGAGCGGGTGTCCAACCACAGGAGAAATTAATGACAGAAATTACATTTTGGGTGATCTAACCCTTTAACAAAGATAAATAGAAAGCGGAGTTCATTTAAAGTGTCTGATGTTGAATGACCCACACATCTTCTGTAAACCAAACCACAATGTTTGGCCAAAATGTATTTCTGAAAGCTCAACTAGTATGTCAGTGGTGATGTCAGACATGTTGCTATGGAAATACTCTTACGTACTTTGCAGCATGATGAACATTAACAGCTACATAATGATAAACCTGAAGCTTCTGTGACGGCAATGGAAATCTATAATATTTGAGTGTTGCTGATTTTACTGTAAAAAAAAAAAATAGCCTTGTGTGTTGTAGTTGTTTTGGGCTGATCGTGTCTACAGGCACTTTTCAAATGCATCTAATGGCCACAAATCCTGACGATACACTCTCTCTCACACACACACACACACACACACACACACACACACACACACACACACACACACACACACAATCGCAGCGTTTCTCAGGTACTCGTGCAGTAAATGGAGCGAGAGAATGATCCCGACCCGCAGGCCTTCGCTCTGCTCATTTGATTACGCTCACATTTCTACAAAAACCAGCGCTAATGGAGGGATGTTTTATTAATGTGAAGATGTATTCGCCGATGTGTGTGTGTGTGTGTGTAATGCACTTCTTTTCTATGAAAAAGTGCGACTGCAGGGTGATCTCATCGATTAAATTTAGTCTCCAAGAGATGAAGAGGAAGTGTGACCTGTCGACGCTCAGAGCTACTGAATCGGATATCATATATTAGCATTACATATCGTTAAAACACAACCACATATTCAACTCTAAATGCACTGGAAAAGATTTACTAAAATATTTGCTAGTAAAAGTAATAGTTTGTCAAGTCACCTTTATTTCTGTAGTGCTTTATAGAATACAGACCGTTTCAAATCAGCTTCACAGAGGCTTTTTAAGCCTGTAAGTTTCGGGATTGAGAGGGAACATTCAGGCATGTTGTGTTTTACTTAATGTCATTGCAAACCAGTATATCTGAGTGTGAGAGTGTGTGTGTCTGTATGTGTGTTTGAGTTTGTGTGAGAGTGTATGTGTATGTGTGTTTGAGTTTGTGTCTGTATTGTATGTGTGTGTGTGTCTGTGTGAGTGTGTATGTACGTGTGTTTGTGTATGTATGTATATATCCGTGTGAGTGTGTGTGTGTGTGTATGTGTGTGAGTGTCTCTGTGTGTTTGAGTTTGTGTCTGTATTTGTATGTGTGTGTCTGTCTGTGTGAATGTTTATATTTGTGTGCGTGTGTCTGTGTGTGTGTGTGTCTGTACGCGTGTGTGTACATGTCCAAACCTATATATACACTATACTTTTATTTATACTGTACACTATACTTGTGAGGGCCAAATGTCCACACTTAGTGAAATATTATGACAACCGACTAGTAAGGACATTTGACTGGTCCTCAGTAGTTATACATTCTTATAAATCAGTCAAAAGAGTTTGTATTTAAATCTAGTGTTTAGCACTTGTCTCTGCAATGGATTGGTTTAGGGCTTGGGTTTAGGCCATTGAAAATATCATTAACTGATATAAATGGAAGTCTATGCAATGCCCTCAGTAATATATTAAAACAAGTGTGTGTGTGTGTGTCTTTCTCTTCAGGAGGATCCAGACGCAGAAGATGACATGACTCTTGGAGAGGTGAGGACATTTCAAAACTTGCAGCTGTATTAGTGAAAACCTATAGATGTGTTTTACGAACTGCTCAGTGGAGGACACTGAGTATTTACTACATACAGGGCTCGACATTAACGCTTGTCCGGGACAAGTGGATTTTTTGAAGGGACAAGTGAAAAATAATTTTACTTGCCTGACAGACAAGTGGCGATCGATAGTCGATAATAATATAAGATGAACTGACGATAATAAGGTTGCGCTGTTGACACTCGTGCAGCCTCTCGAGGAGAAATCACAACTCTAGAGCGTTTCAGCCGTTTCCTGAATACCATCACGACTGAAACTGACACTGCTTTCATATGACAGTTTCATAAACAATTAATAACATTCACTTACATTTACATTCACTTAGTCACTTACATTTTAGATGCAATATTGAGTGCTTTTGTTTGATTTCAGCAGCAAAAATCGTTCACACACAGCAGAACCGTAACGCGTCTCACAGCAACAAGTGTGTTACTGAACGATTCAGTGTTTGAATGAATCGTTTGAATGAACGACTCAATCGCTCCTTAAGACGGCCACCTGCCGTCACCTACTGGAGGTTTAGTTTCATGCTTAAACATACTTTCCAACATTTCTTTTTTTGTCTATTCAAAACTACAAATCTCAAAACATTATTTAATGCAGTTGTAATTTTTCAGTGTAAATTTAGTTTTATTGTTAACAGCCCTTATAGTGTCTTAATTTAATTTAATGTATTGATCAAATTTAACAATATAAAATTAAACCTGAAGCATAGCCTATATTTAATAAGATTAGGGGAAATGCCCTTTATAAAAGATAAAAATATCACACATTTCAAATGATTCAATAAAAAAATTAAAATGCGCAAATATGCAGATTTAAATATGTCAAAGCTGATTGAACACTGGTGAGAATATTGCTTCAAAATAACAACACACACACACACACACACACACACACACACACACACACACACGCACACACACACACAATTAAAAAAATATCGAACTTTTTTCCGGACAAGCAAATTTTTTACTCAGACAAGTAAATGAGCGATTTACTTGTCGAACAGGCTTAATGTCAAGCCCTGACATATTTGCTCAATGTTAAAATTAGTTGAACTAGCTAACATTTTTATTAACTAACATTAACAAGGTTAAGAAATACTGTAAAATATATTGCTCATTGTTATTTAATACATTAACTACAGTGTAAAAAATTTAAACGGAAAATGTACTGGTAATTTTCTGCCAGTACATTATCTAGTCATTTTACGGAAATTTCCGATAACCCTTAAAACACAAATTAATGCAATGTGTAATTCAAAATACAGGTAAAACACCTGTAAAACAACAATACGGAAAATTCCTTCTTATGTATACAGTACAATGTGCCCTATTTTTACAGTGTAACGTTAACAAATGAAACCTTATTGTAAAAGTGCTACCAGAAATATAAAATGGATGACCTTATAAAATACAAAACAAGAAAAGAAAGTGCAAGTAAATCAAATCTCTCTGTTTGTGATGTAGATTGAGGAGTGGGAGGAGCAACAGCTTGACGAGCAGGTGAACTTCAACAACTGCAAGATTGACCCCGCCCCCTTCCAGCTGGTGGAACGCACTTCACTGCACAAGGTCAGACTGCGTGAGAGCGCGCGCGTGTGTGTGTGTCTGTGTGTGTATACGTTCAGGATCTATATGAATAGAGAGCTGACGTTTTAAATAAGGGGTTTTGCTCGCACACACACATGCTGACACTGGATTTATCATCTGCTTTTGCAAACTCACTTGTGGCAAGAGCAGAGAAGTGTTTATTAAGACTCGCTCTGCAGTGGTCCACACACACACACACACACACACACACACACACACACACACACACACACACACACTAGTGTTGTCAAAAATATCGATATTTCGATATATATCGATACTGGAATATCTGAAACGATACGATTCTCAGTTTTTACAGTATCGATATTAGCTGCGCTCTCCTCTCTGACCGTCAGCGAGCTGACACACACCGGCATATTCTCCCTCAGCCCGGTTAACCTCTGAGCACGGCGAACGCGCGTTCTGCTGAACTTTTTCCTCATGACAGTGTGTTAGTGTTAGTGTGTGATCGGTCTGAATTTCGCGCGGGATTGCACATAAATTAATTCTAGCCTACTAATGCCCGCAGATTTCGTGCTCCACATCTGAAGCGCACACACACATAGCCTACCGTAATAAAGCCGCCTCTGACATGATAGTGCAAACATTTGCTTCCTTTTCCAGCATATTATTGGTCAAATACACTCAAAGAATTATCAGTGCACATCTGGAAGAGTATTAACGTAAACACAGTCGCAAACAGTTCAGGAAGAGCGAGTAACAGGAGCAGTGTTTAGGATCCGTGCGTCTGTTAGTCTTAAAGGGACAGCAGTCATTTGCTATTCAAACTACAAAAAGACAAACGATCACACTGCTCTTGACTGATCAACTTGTGTAACTTTAATAGTTTCATCTGTACGCTATTTAATTTTTTACAAAGAACATTATCCAATGTTGTTTTAAATGTAATTACTATGCATTTTTTTAATTCAGTTTCTTATCTGAATGTTAGACCTACCTGAAAAAATAAAGCAGTCTTTTTAATTTTTATCTTCTATTCTATTGCATTTATTTGTGCTATTGTTTGTAATCGGTTTATTTGTTCTTATTTTATTACTGTTTACTCGTCTTTTTAAATTCAATTTACCATTAGAAATCAAGCTTTCTTGTGCTGTGTGTAAGCTATTGCAAAACAATTACCCCATTGTAAAAAATACATTGAGATAGCAAAAATTTGTGAGATAATTTTAATAGTAATTGATCAATAATTGTTCAAATCAAAATGATGCCCAACCCTAAGGAACATGCTGGCCACATGAATTTTTAGTAAAAAATAACAATGAATAATAAGTTCTGTTGTCATATTAAGCATCTTATCTTATTTTTTTATTTTTTTACTGTGGTATCGATTTAGTATCGATATATCGATATTTTAGTCTGATATCGTATCGAAGTCATAATTTTGGTATCGTGACAACACTAACACACACACACACACACACACACACACACACTTCCCTCCTGCGGCAGTGAATGTACTTAATGTCGTCTCATTCATTCTCATACACACCTATTTCAATGCTTGCATGCGCACTCCTTTATCTTTCTGCGTTTACACACACACACACACACACACTTACAGATTTATTTATGTGTTCTGTGTGCATTATGTTGCTTTATATGAGTTAACATGATTTGTGTGCATGACACGTTGAGTAACATTTCAAGTGGAAAACTTAATACATTTAATACTTCATTCTGTGGTCAGTAAATTTCCTGTAAATTTAGTTTTAAAGTTTTCCACTTCAAATGTTATCCTGTTTGTTATGCACCATGCACAAAAAACATGTAAATTCGCTGAAATTTAGTGAAATTTATACATTTAAAACTAAACTAAAGCCCTATTCAGACTGGATTAGATTAACATGGGGAGATGGGGTAAAGTCATTATAACCAGAGGTTCTCTGTGATTTTGGTCCCGTCTGAATTTGCCATCCCATTAAGGACAAAGTCAGTAAATATTACCAAGACTTTTACCTTCTGTAAAAAGGTCCGGAAAAATGACCTCGGGATACTAATCCCGTTGGAATAGGGCTTTTGTTTTCCAATAAATTTGACTAAGTTTTCTAGTATGTTAATTTACCCGCTCGCTGTAGGCTTTGAAAGGGAACTTCTGTTAAATAAAATATCTCGCTTGGCATGAAACTTTTAGCTTTATAATTTTACAGGTATTATTTATGCTCTAACAGCAACATTACACACTAACTAAAGTTTGAAAGATGGAATCGCGAAGAACGGGACCTTTAAATAGTATTTTACTTGCATATACGTTTTTTGCTTGGTCATTCTATTCACGTTTTCTTCCTCGTCGCAAATTTACTGCAGTGTTGCCAGAAGTTTTTTGTTATTAATTTCACATGCAAATTAGCTACGCATTGCAAAAATCTGTAGCAAACATTTTGATTTAAAATTAATTTGTTGTGCTGATGTTGCGAGGTAACATACTTTCCAGACTGTCCAGTCACATGACCTGATTTATATTCATTTACATTGATTCACTTTTATTTCAGCTTTTATCTGAAGCTGTTTATTATAGTGCCAGCGGTAATCACAGTATATAATGACAGCTTTAATAGAAAGCTAGATTAGGAAACAAGCCAGAGCAGAGGCGAAATGCAGAAAATAAGAAAATTATTCTCTTTAATTCTTTATTCATGAACCAAGCCAAGTAGTAATCATAAATTCTTGTCCTATGCAGATTTGCTTTCATCCTTTTAGTGTTAATAAGTGATGCATTTCAGAGAACACGACTGAAATATCAACATCTTAAAGGGGGGGTGAAACACTCAGTTTCAGTCAATCTCGTGTCAATCTTGAGTACCTATAGAGTAGTATTGCATCCTTCATATCTCCGAAAAGTCTTTAGTTTTATTATATTTATAAAAGAAATATGGGCTGTACCGAGTCTTTCCGAAAAAAACCGAGCGCCTGGAGGCGTATCGAGTGGGCGGAGCTAAAGAATGACGAGCACACAGAGAGCTTCTGAAAGCTGACATCATCAAGCGTGCAGATGAAAACGTTATCCTAAATAAACCATGGTTATCAGATTCAGATATGATCAGATATGATCCATAATCAGATTCGGAGGCTGAAATAAATTGAACAGGAGAAACAGCAGCAGCAGGACGTCCGTCTCTGTGGTATGGACTGTATTTAGTGACCTGTCAACATTTGTGTGTCTTTACTCGCAGTTTATGAGGACATGATTCGGTTTATGGACTATTGTATGCGACTAAACCTTAGCAGTAGCAAGCAAAACGGTTTTGCACGTCAGACTAGTGTAACGTTATACAGAGAACAGCAATGGAGTCCGTTAGCGTATCTGAATGACGAAGCACGCTTTGTGAGAACGCTAGGTTTATGTTTGGGTGGTTTCCAATAATCAAACTGACACCTATAGTGGTCAGCTAAACAAATGTATTTAAACACACACCATAGATCGCATGCTCCATTGATAAATTAACTAACGTTATACACGATTGTGTCGTTTACTGATGTTTACTCACGCGACGATAGCCGACAGCACAGACATTTGAAGCAGTTTTACTCACCGGCTGCTTCCAAAGCAGGACCGAACCTTTATCGCTGGGACCGCTCCGTCAAAAACACACTTCTTTGGTAAGTTAACTGTTGATAGAAGTCCTGACAGCAGTGACTGTAGAGATCCACTTTTGCGACTGAAGCGATGTTGTGAAGCTTCCCGTCATTTCTGCGTTCAAATCGGTTCAAATGCAGCGCTGCCTTCCCAGAATGCTGTGCTGAAGCGTTGAAGTCGCTCGACGTCACCCATAGGAATAAAGTGGAGCGCGGCGCGGACTATAACGACCGAAGTGTTCACGGACGACTGGATCTGCCGCTGAGAGTGTTTATGGGCGTGCATTTCCTCTCTCGCTCTAGTCACGCGCGCGCACCCTACCGGGAGAAGAGCCCGTACGGCCCATACAAGGACCTTCCGCTCTATCGACGTCAAGCCGACCCATACTCGAAAAAAACTCTCCGAAACTTGTGAGAAACCGGAAGGAGTATTTTTGACACAGAAATACTCCATCAAACGTCCAACATTAGTTTTTGTAACTTTGTCTATGTTTAGGATGGGAATCCAAGTCTTTAACAGTGGAAAGATCTCAGGATGCAGGAAACAGCATTTCACCGCCACTTCAATTTCATGTTATGATTATATACAGTATAAAATGCTCAATTTAATTTCATCCCTTAATATTGTTAAAAGTTTATTGATTTCTCCACAGAAAGTTCAATCTCCTTAGTGATATTTGAGATTGATTTTTCTTTCTGTTTCATTCGAGACACGTGTGGGGTTGTGTTTGTGTTATTAGTGGTAACAAAAAGACACATTTGCTTTAAAAATAACTGGTGCTATAGTGAATGATATCTACACTAAAAAATATGTCTTTAATTCTAAGAGCTAAAGGTGTTTGTGGTTTAGAGGATATTAAACTCGTTTATTCTTAACTCCTGTTCCCCTGATGAAGCTCTTTGTCTCTCTGACAGACTCACACCATCTTCTCTCTGCTGGGTTTGGATCACGCTTACGTCACCAGTATCGGACGGCTTATTGGAGTCGTTTCGCTGAGAGAGGTGAGAGTTCAGCAGTCACAAAAACACCAAAATGTGAGCCTGGAGCACAAAACCAGTCCTGCATCTCATTTACATTTATGCATTTAGCAGACGCTTTTATCCAAAGCGACCTACAACTCAGGAGTACAGAAAGCGATCTGTCAAGAAGAGGCAAAGAAACACAAAAAGTGCCCTAAACCAAGATTTATATACTACTCAGAGTAGCAAAAACCAGAAAAAGGGAAGAAGAAAAGAAAAATAGAGGAGGAAGAGGTTTTTTTTTAAAGGGTTACTTCAGCGATTAGCATATGGCTTTGTATCAGTAGAAACCCTGGAGTATATTCAAATGATCGTGCTCCTCCCTCTTATATCCCCCTGAGACGAGAGATTTATGCATTTTATTTCTGGAAAAATTCCTCTCGTGACGCAAATTGACGACATTTGCGTCACGAGAGGAATGTTTGCCCAGAGGCTAAAGACTACAGCCAGCAGAGGGAGCCATTTCCTCATGTTTTCACCTCGTGCATGGGGATGGAGATCACACTCACAGCACAGCGCAGCTACAGGCACTCATTTAAACGGATGCTAAGCAATGTAAGTGTGTTAACTTCTCAAATTAATTTCTCTGAAAGTTAAGCTTCCAAAGGCATGAACTGAAAACGCGTTGTGAATGTATGCTGGGAATGTGGTCGCGATTACCTCAGCTCTCATCACGAGAGCTCATTTATGACGTTAAATGTAATCTGACTCCTAATCTGAGTCTGCTGTGAGACTCACGCGGCAACTCGATCGTTATATTGAACAGACACGTTCAGTATTTAATGGTAATTTCTGAGTCCCAGTAATCCAGTAGCGGTGGCTTTGGGAATGGCCTCACAGGGCAGCAAAGCATTCTGGGAATTGTAGTCTTTCATCCCCATGAGACAAAAATACATTTTCTGTCTTTTCTCAGTCTAGAAGGCACCAAATTCAAAAATAATTTCACATTTCTACTACATTAATGACCCAGTTTAAATACAGATTCATCTTCCCAGCGCTGAAGTACCCCTTTAATGATCTCGTCTCACGGGTATATTTGTAGCAATAGCCAACGATACATTGCATGGGTCAAAAAAATCCATTTCAGGATATTAAGTAAAGATCATGTTCCAGGACAGTATTTTGTAAATTTCCCACCGTAAATATATCAAAAAATGTATTATTATTTGTAGGGGTGATGCCAAATAGTTGAAGATTCGACGCATCGATATGCGGAGCCGGATTCGACCACCGATCTCACAGTCGAATCTTCGCGGGTGTTATGAAACGAGGATTATACCATTTTGGCAATATGGGGGTGCTCAATATTTTAAAGGCGTGGCGCTGAGCTTCGCGTCCGGTGTGCGACCCCTTTAAGGACACGAAGCTCAGCGCCACACCTTTAAAATTTGAACACATTGTTTTCAATGAGTGTACTAGGGCTGTCAAAATTGCTCAAAAATGAAGTTCGAATATTCCCACTAAAACAAACACTAATATTCGAACTATTCGGACATCTAGGTGCGCATTACGTCAATAACAGGACAAATTAATACAATGAGATATTAACTACTTGTATAGTTTGTCTATTTAAGTTTAAACATATTTGACAACGTATTACTTACACAAAAACAAGTAGATTGTTATTATAAATTATATATATATAATTATTATATATTATTATATATAAATTAACTAATGGCCAAGACTGGAGAGCGTAGACCTCTCTCTCTCGCCCTCTCTGCTGATAACGGTTTAAATAAACAATGTTTGAGTGCTGATCAAGAGTTTTGTGCAAGCACTTTAAGGTCTCGAGACTCGCGACTCTTGTCCCAAATATAGCAGGCTTCATTCAGTGATTGAAACAAATATTATTAATATTAATGAATGTTTTACAGCATATTGAGCGCTCCGAGCGAGCTGTGCTGTGCTAAACATGAAGCTTTACCTTGACATGGTAAATAATCACACCAGTGAAAGCAGTGCATGTATCCTTTATTCATGCAATATCTCTTCAGTCAGTACAGTAGCCTACACTTTAGTAATGTTTCTGTTTAACGTAAAATAAAATGAGGCATGGTATGCTAACTGTATCTTACATAGCTTGCATACAACTTTATCTCGCGGCTCAACAATTTGACCTCCTACCGACCAAAATCCAACGTACTTCCAGACATGGCTTATTAGATTATGGAGTTAAAATCTCTTTCTCTGCTGCGGTCGAGTGAGACTCCTGTCCTGTGACCTGTCCCTGAACCCCCAGGCGCGCGCTCACTCGCAAAGCAGACAGCCACGCCTCTAATACCGTGGCGGGGGATTTTTTCCTGCATTTTTTTTTTTTATGCGAATATTCATTTTCATTTCGTTCAATTCGTTTTTTTAAAACTATTGGAATGTATATTCGAATTTAGAATATTCGTTGACAGCCCTAGTGTACACACACCGGCGGCAGCATTCGGCGCGTGTCCGCGGCGACTCAGGAAGTTGTTTAAAATCCTGCTGCGCCATTTCAAGGTTTTATATTAACTCTACATTATATTTCTCTCAAATCGTCAATATACCAATTTCACCCTGTGCTACAAGATACACTCATCATGCAGCTCTTCTGTCAGAAGTCGATTGCGTGTCTATAATGTGTGTGTCCGGTGTGAGATCCTGAGACGCGGCGCTGAGCTTCAGTCCGGTGTGTGACCCCCTTTAGGCTCAATCAGCTTAAGACCGTGCATGTAAACGCACTCGGTGTTCTTTTCCTCTCTAGGCAGGTTTTTTTTTAGGTTTATTTATCAAAATGTTCTTTTATTTATATATTTGTGTGATGTTCTGTATTTCGAACGCGGCTTTAAAATGTTATGAGAAAACGGTTTATGAATGTTTATCCCCCACATTACCTTTTATTTAAACCTCAATAAGAAAGCCATTGTCAGTTCATCCGTCAGTTGGCAGGCAGTTTTGACCGCTTTATTAAAAGTTGTTGCTGTGTGCCGTGTGTAAAGGAAAGTAAGAATAGTTTTACCCTCCTGCTGACTAGTGTTGTGCCCCTCGCAACCCATTCACACACACACACACACAGATGATTCGACTATCGGTCGACCATAGAGAGATTCGACAATTCTGATTTGAATGTGTAAATCCTTGGACACCCCTAATTAGTAGTAATATGCATTGCTAAATTGGACAACTTTAAAGGAGATTTTCTCAATATTTTGATTTTTTTTTTTCTTTCCAGATTTTCAAATACTTGCAATATTGTCATATCCTAACAAACCACACATCAGTTATAGAAAGCTTATTCATATGATGTATACATTTCTTATGACTGGCTTTGTGCTCCAGGTTCACATATGAGAGATTGAGCTCAAAATATTTTAGATCTTTTGTAAACTCTTTACCTCATTTCTTTTTTTTTTTTTTTTTTTACAAAAAAATGGTAATATTGTGAAATATTATAAATGTAAATATCTGTTTTCTATGTGATATAAAGTAAAGTGTGATTTATTCCTGTGATCAAAGCTGAATTTATCATCATTACTCCAGTCTTCAGAGTCACATGATCCTTCACTAATCATTCTCAGATGAGGATCTGAAGATCAACACACATTTATGATTATTATCAGTGTTGAAAACAGAAGTGCTGCTTCAGATGCATTTTATTTTTCAGGATTCTTTGATAAATAGAAAGTTCAAAAGAACAGCATTTATTTTAAAGCAAAATATTATGTGACATTATAAATTACCGTCACTTTTGATCAGTTTAATGTGTGCTTCCCAGAAAGAGGGAACTAATTATATCATGCACACTAATTACTAAAACAAGGGAACAAAATGATTATATCATGCACACTAATTAGTAAAACAAGGGAACAAAATATTCATGACCACTATTTAGTAAAAATAGGGAATCATTATATCACGCACACTAATTAGTAAAACTATGAATTCAGTATTATATCATGCACACTATTTAGTAAAAATAGGGAACCATTATATCATGCACACTATTTAGTAAAACTGGGGAACAAATGATTATATCATGCACACTATTTAGTAAAAATAGGGAACCATTATATCATGCACACTATTTAGTAAAACTGGGGAACAAATGATTATATCATGCACACTATTTAGTAAAACTAGGGAACAAATGATTATATCATGCACACTATTTAGTAAAACAAGGGAACCATTATATCATGCACACTATTTAGTAAAACTGGGGAACAAATGATTATATCATGCACACTATTTAGTAAAACAAGGGAACCATTATATCATGCACACTATTTAGTAAAACTGGGGAACAAATGATTATATCATGCACACTATTTAGTAAAAATAGGGAACCATTATATCATGCACACTATTTAGTAAAACTGGGGAACAAATGATTATATCATGCACACTATTTAGTAAAAATAGGGAACCATTATATCATGCACACTATTTAGTAAAACTGGGGAACAAATGATTATATCATGCACACTATTTAGTAAAAATAGGGAACCATTATATCATGCACACTATTTAGTAAAACTGGGGAACAAATGATTATATCATGCACACTATTTAGTAAAACTAGGGAACAAATGATTATATCATGCACACTATTTAGTAAAACAAGGGAACCATTATATCATGCACACTATTTAGTAAAACTGGGGAACAAATGATTATATCATGCACACTATTTAGTAAAACTAGAGAACAAATGATTATATCATGCACACTATTTAGTAAAACTAGGGAACAGATGATTATATCATGCACACTATTTAGTAAAACTGGGGAACAAATGATTATATCATGCACACTATTTAGTAAAACTAGGGAACAAATGATTATATCATGCACACTATTTAGTAAAACAAGGGAACGAAATATTATATCATGCACACTATTTAGTAAAACTAGGGAACAAATGATTATATCATGCACACTATTTAGTAAAACTAGGGAACAAATGATTATATCATGCACACTATTTAGTAAAACAAGGGAACGAAATATTATATCATGCACACTATTTAGTAAAACTAGGGAACAAATGATTATATCATGCACACTATTTAGTAAAACTAGGGAACAAATGATTATATCATGCACACTATTTAGTAAAACTAGGGAACAAATGATTATATCATGCACACTATTTAGTAAAACTAGAGAACAAATGATTATATCATGCACACTATTTAGTAAAACTGGGGAACAAATGATTATATCATGCACACTATTTAGTAAAACTGGGGAACAAATGATTATATCATGCACACTATTTAGTAAAACTAGGGAACAAATGATTATATCATGCACACTATTTAGTAAAACAAGGGAACGAAATATTATATCATGCACACTATTTAGTAAAACTAGGGAACAAATGATTATATCATGCACACTATTTAGTAAAACTAGGGAACAAATGATTATATCATGCACACTATTTAGTAAAACTAGGGAACAAATGATTATATCATGCACACTATTTAGTAAAACTGGGGAACAAATGATTATATCATGCACACTATTTAGTAAAACTAGAGAACAAATGATTATATCATGCACACTATTTAGTAAAACTAGGGAACAAATGATTATATCATGCACACTATTTAGTAAAACTGGGGAACAAATGATTATATCATGCACACTATTTAGTAAAACTAGAGAACAAATGATTATATCATGCACACTATTTAGTAAAACTAGGGAACAAATGATTATATCATGCACACTATTTAGTAAAACTAGAGAACAAATGATTATATCATGCACACTATTTAGTAAAACTAGAGAACAAATGATTATATCATGCACACTATTTAGTAAAACTGGGGAACAAATGATTATATCATGCACACTATTTAGTAAAACTGGGGAACAAATGATTATATCATGCACACTATTTAGTAAAACTAGGGAACAAATGATTATATCATGCACACTATTTAGTAAAACAAGGGAACGAAATATTATATCATGCACACTATTTAGTAAAACTAGGGAACAAATGATTATATCATGCACACTATTTAGTAAAACTAGGGAACAAATGATTATATCATGCACACTATTTAGTAAAACTAGGGAACAAATGATTATATCATGCACACTATTTAGTAAAACTAGAGAACAAATGATTATATCATGCACACTATTTAGTAAAACAAGGGAACGAAATATTATATCATGCACACTATTTTGTAAAACTAGGGAACAAATGATTATATCATGCACACTATTTAGTAAAACTAGGGAACGAAATATTATATCATGCACACTATTTAGTAAAACTAGGGAACAAATGATTATATCATGCACACTATTTAGTAAAACTAGGGAACAAATGATTATATCATGCACACTATTTAGTAAAACTAGGGAACAAATGATTATATCATGCACACTATTTAGTAAAACTAGGGAACAAATGATTATATCATGCACACTATTTAGTAAAACTGGGGAACAAATGATTATATCATGCACACTATTTAGTAAAACTAGGGAACAAATGATTATATCATGCACACTATTTAGTAAAACTAGGGAACAAATGATTATATCATGCACACTATTTAGTAAAACTAGGGAACAAATGATTATATCATGCACACTATTTAGTAAAACTAGGGAACAAATGATTATATCATGCACACTATTTAGTAAAACTGGGGAACAAATGATTATATCATGCACACTATTTAGTAAAACTAGGGAACAAATGATTATATCATGCACACTATTTAGTAAAACTAGGGAACAAATGATTATATCATGCACACTATTTAGTAAAACTAGGGAACAAATGATTATATCATGCACACTATTTAGTAAAACAAGGGAACGAAATATTATATCATGCACACTATTTAGTAAAACTAGGGAACAAATGATTATATCATGCACACTATTTAGTAAAACTAGGGAACAAATGATTATATCATGCACACTATTTAGTAAAACTAGGGAACAAATGATTATATCATGCACACTATTTAGTAAAACTAGGGAACAAATGATTATATCTAGCACACTATTTAGTAAAACAAGGGAACAAATGATTATATCATGCACACTATTTAGTAAAACTAGGGAACAAATGATTATATCTAGCACACTATTTAGTAAAACTAGGGAACAAATGATTATATCATGCACACTATTTAGTAAAACTAGGGAACAAATGATTATATCATGCACACTATTTAGTAAAACTAGGGAACAAATGATTATATCATGCACACTATTTAGTAATACTGGGGAACAAATGATTATATCTAGCACACTGTTTAGTAAAACTAGGGAACAAATGATTATATCATGCACACTATTTAGTAAAACTAGGGAACAAATGATTATATCATGCACACTATTTAGTAAAACTAGGGAACAAATGATTATATCATGCACACTATTTAGTAAAACTAGGGAACAAATGATTATATCTAGCACACTATTTAGTAAAACTAGGGAACAAATGATTATATCTAGCACACTATTTAGTAAAACTAGGGAACAAATGATTATATCATGCACACTATTTAGTAAAACTAGGGAACAAATGATTATATCATGCACACTATTTAGTAAAACTAGGGAACAAATGATTATATCATGCACACTATTTAGTAAAACTAGGGAACAAATGATTATATCATGCACACTATTTAGTAAAACTAGGGAACAAATGATTATATCATGCACACTATTTAGTAAAACAAGGGAACGAAATATTATATCATCCACACTATTTAGTAAAACTAGGGAACAAATGATTATATCATGCACACTATTTAGTAAAACTAGGGAACAAATGATTATATCATGCACACTATTTAGTAAAACTAGGGAACAAATGATTATATCATGCACACTATTTAGTAAAACTAGGGAACAAATGATTATATCATGCACACTATTTAGTAAAACTGGGGAACAAATGATTATATCTAGCACACTATTTAGTAAAACTAGGGAACAAATGATTATATCATGCACACTATTTAGTAAAACTAGGGAACAAATGATTATATCATGCACACTATTTAGTAAAACTAGAGAACAAATGATTATATCATGCACACTATTTAGTAAAACTAGGGAACAAATGATTATATCATGCACACTATATAGTAAAACGAGGGAACGCATTATTCTGTGCACACTATATTCGCAAGAACATAAATAATACTAAAATAATAACACTTCTCCTTGCTGAATAAAGGTTTAATTCTTTCGAACAGTTATTAATCAGCTCTGGTTTGTGTCGTAGCTGCGTAAAGCCATCGAGGGCTCCATGACGGTGAAGGGTGTGAAGGTTCGCCCCCCGCTGGCCAGTTTCAGAGACAGCGGGACGAGCGGCACGAGCAGCGAGAGCGAAGCCACAGAACTGCACAAACTGTGGGACCGTCACACCAGCATCACACTGCCCAGAGAACAACACCCAAACACATCCGACTCCGACGACAAGTCCCAGTGACGCTCAATACTCAGAGACGCTTCCGGAAAAACATCCTCCGCTCGCTTTCAGGTCTTCCTACGCTTATGTTGGAGGACTTATGCGTGTGCTTGTACAGTGTGTGTGTGTGTGTGTGTGTGTATGACAGATCGATATGTTACCTTTCAGTCACTTTTTAAAGCATGTGATGACACTTTACGATACGGTTTCATTTGTAAACATTAGTTAAAGGGTTAGTTCACCCAAAAATGTAAATTGTGTCATTAATTCCTCCTGTGGTTGGACAGCCGTCAGACCTCCGCTCATCTTCACACACAGATGAAGATATTAGTGTTGAAATCCGATGGCTTAGAAAGGCCTTCATTGACACCAATGTCATTTCCTCTCTCAAGACCCATAAAGGCACTAAAGACGTCGATACAAAGCCCATCTCACTACAGCGGCTCGACAATCATTTATGAAGACACGAGAAGAGTTTTTGTGAGCAAAAAAACTAAGTAACGACTTATATAGTGATGGCCGATTTCAAAACAAAGATTCGAACGGTTATGAATCAGTTAATTGATTCATGATTCAGATCGCTTGTCAAACAAATCATTGTGTGAGCGAGTGTGTTTGAGAGTGTGTGCGTGAGTGAGTGTGTGTGTGTGAGTGAGTGAGTGTGCGCATGTGAGTGTGTGATTGTGTGAGCGAGTGTGTTATGAATCAGTGAATCGATTCATGATTTAGATCGTGTGTCAAACGAATCATGAATCGATTCACTGATTCATAACCATTCAAATCTTTGTTTTGAAACCGCCCATCACTATATAAGTCGTTATTTTGTTTTTTTGTGCACTAAAACTCTTCTCGTGTCTTCATTAAATGATTGTAGAGCCGCTGTAGTGAGATGGGCTTTGTAACGACGTCTTTAGTGCCTTTATGGGTCTTGAGAGAGGAAATGACATTGGTGTCAATGAAGGCCTTTCTGAGCCATCGGATTTCAACACTAATATCTTCATCTGTGTGTGAAGATGAACGGAGGTCTGACGGCTGTCCAACCACAGGATGAATTAATGACAAAACTTACATTTTTGGGTGAACTAACATTGAGCAACTTAACTTTGTTAATGTGAGTTAATAAAAATGCTCATCAACTAATGTTAGCAAATGAAACCCTAATGTAAAGCGTTACCAAACAAAATGTGACGCACAAGATCTCCATCTGTCGCCGCTCTGGTTTTGAGAGTCTGTGGGCATTAAATTGGTCTCTATATAAAGAGCGGATGTGAGCGGTGTAGGCGGAGCGCAGAGAGACAAGAGTGATGGAGAGAATGAGACTGAGTGGGAGTGATTTCTTTTCACTTTTTTTCCAAACTCTTTTTTGCTGTCGGCCTTTATTCCCTTTTATAGATTTAGCTGTTTCAAGCCAAAGCGTTTGAATGTGATCGGGTCAGTGTCAGACGAACAGAAAAACTCACCAACGCAGCACAATCTGATGCGATTATGTAAGAATGCGCACTTTTAGCGGGAAAAAAAGACGTAGCCTACACACTACTGTGCCTTTCTGGAAGATTTGGCACCCTTTATCTTTTGCATGTTTGCACTGAGGACGGACTAAACACACCAATAACATTTGGACTGACAATATTGCTTTTCATACAAACTAACACTTTGCAGGTTTGTTGTGTGAGAACTTTGCAGTAACCACTAATTTTTGATATTTTTGTCCTTCCCATTGATCCAGGAAAGCGTAATGTTCTTTCCGATCGGTTTAGCACTTAAATCCGTGATTTGTGTTGCGATAGATGAGATCTCTGTTTGTCTGCATATGAAAAATCACGTCGCACATCTGCCACACGCCGGGCTGTAAAATCTCTCTCTCTCTCTGTTGTTGGAAGTTTAAGTTTTTTTTGTAAAAATGTCTGACGACTGATGATGAATTTCACAAAACCTGTCAAGATCAATTTATAATTAGAACAAAATAATGGACCATTTAAGATTTTTCTTTTTCCTTTGCATCGTGAGGTTTTTAGATTTCATGTTTTGTCCTGTAAATTATGTTTTTGTATTGTTTTCTTCTCCATAATTTTCATTTATAATTCTCATTACTAGCAAATAATTATTTATACACTATAGGTGCATTTTTTTAACTTTTTAATGTACTTTCATTTTTTGTAATGAGAATTGAAACTGAAAATCATCATTGATGGTAATAAAACAACAATGTACATCAATGACTCCTGCAATTACGAGTTTACATCTCAAAATTCAGAGTTATTATTATATTGATGTGCTTTGTTGTTTTTGTATGCTGTCTTTTCAATGCTGATTTATCATTTAAATTCTCATTACAAAAATAAAAGTACATTAAAAAGTTAAAAATGCAACTATAGTGTATAAATACTTATTTGTTGGTAATGAGAATATAAAATAAAATTATGAAAAAAATACAAAAACAACAAAGTACATCAATATGATGATAACTCCTGACCTTTTTCTTGCAATTATAAGTTTATATCTCACAATTTTGTAATGAGAATCAATGCAGATAATGAAATATACAAAAAAAAGTACATCAAATATACAACATTTTCTGTAAAGTGCATCAAAAATAGCAAATACTACTATGTTATATAAATACCTCAATTATTAGTATATTAATATTTTATTTTTTTGCATTGAGATTTCCGGTCTCAATGTCCTCTAAATTATGTTTTTGTATTTTTTCATAATTTTCATTTATATTCTCATTACCAACAGTTTTATTTTATACACATAGTATTTATGCACACTAATTGTATTTATTTTTATGAGAATTTAAATCATCACTGACGGTAATAAAACATACAAAAACAACAAAGTACATCAATTATACAAATTCTTCTGTAAAGTGCATTAAAAGTAACAAATACTGCCATGTTATATAAAAACCTAAGTTATTAGTATATTAATCTTAATGGTCCTTAAAAATATGATTTTTTTGTTTAAATTTATGCTCAAAGCCTTCATTTACAATGCAATCCAAAAGTATTTTAATGCATTAAGTACGCCTTATAATGTACAATCTCATGAATAATTGTAACACACACAGTTTATTCATTTAGGACGCCTTTAGAAAGTATAATGCATTAAAACACACAACAAGCAACCGATTTCAGACGGAGCAAGGCATCTGAAAATATCATGCATTTGAACTTGTTACAATTTTTAATGTAAAGAACATACATTATGAATGCATTTATAATGCATAATTTCATCCTTCTCTGCTAATGTGACATGCTCTTGACCGTTTTTGTGAGATTCACCTGCAAACCTAATCATGCATTTCCACGAGTAGAAGAAAAAGTGAAATCTGTGCGTATTTTATTCACTGCTGTAAATGTTTGTGCGTCTTTGCATTTCATCAGCTGATGGTTTTAATTTGAAGCGAACTGAATATTTAACGGACAGATTTGACCAATAAGCTTTAATCTGTTCGCCGGTGGAGGAGAGGCTTATTTTTTTGTGTGTTGATTTATGTAGATTCATAGATTTTAATATATTTAAAATATCATGTTAACTTAAGTATTAAGTCTTAAGTCTTCCTTTTTCCATTTATTTCTGTTATTTTGTCGATTTTGCTCCTGTTGTGTGACATGAAGCTGCAAAATTCAGACTCTTTTCAAGAACGTGTAATGGTTCGACTGAATTTTGTGCCAACGTGAGATTGTTTTGTGTGTAAAAACTGGTGCCAGTATCATCTCTGAAATGACTTTTATCTAGTACTGTCAGATACACTCCTTTTTTCCCTCCTGAATGGACCAAAAGAGCAAATCATGATCGCTTCTGTTTTTATTTTATGCCTTTTCATCTCATGTCGTGGTCCATTTCATGTATTACAATATGTTGTTCTGAGAATCATATTTATTAACAATCTTACATGTGATCGAAGTAGATCAAGTGATTTTATTTTTGATATTATTGTCGTTATTTTCAGTAATTGGAAGATAATGTATTTGTGCAATAACATTTGTGTTTTTGTTGTTCATTAGTAACCAGAATTAATGACTTTGTGGGGAGATAACCATATTTTTCTAAAGAAAAAGAGCTGAGCTGCATGTCCGAATGATATTGATAAGTATTTCCAAATGTTTTAACACTGTGAACAATGATTTTTTTTGCTCTGTATGTGTCTCGTTTTCCAGCACAAACATCTAAACATTCATAAATCAAGATACTTTTACTGGAGAAGCAAAATGACTCCAATATTTTAAGTCTTGTTGACTGAAATAAACTTCAAAAGGAAACCCCACAGGCAGATTTTGTCCTCATTTAAAGCACAAACTCACTCCTTTTTTTTTAGTAAACAACCCTTAATATCTTAAATCATTTAGCCTCTCCTGTAAAAGTATCTTGATTGATGAATGTTTAGGATATTTGTGCTGGAAAATGAGACAGAGACACAAACTAAGCCAATCATTGTTCGCAGTATTGAGCTCTAGAAACTCTGCGAGGGTCAAAAATGTCCAATTGCAACAAAATAAAAACAGTGTTAGTTCAAAACCTCTTGTAATAAATCTCAACACTCACGTCTAGTTTACAGTGTAAATCTTCAGATCCGGCCCATTCGCAGAGTCCCAGAGCTTCATCGATCTTTAGCGAGCGTTGAAACCACAACAAAAGCAAACATTTCTGCTGTTTTTCCAGAGAAAATGAATCGAGCTCTGCAATAGAACAAAGTTTTTGTACATCAGGGACAAATAAAGAGATTTTAACATGTTTCCCATTCTCTCTGTGTGTCTTGTGTGTTTCCAGATAAGCAACATGTGCTCTTGTTGTCTCTTGTAGTTTTGTATTTCTGACTTCTGATTGGTTGTGTTCTTCGATCGTTTGATTGGCTGTCGCTCTAAGTAGGTTATAAAGTCCCTGAGTGAGTTTCATGCGAGAGACACATTCACACGGAGGAATAGCCCATCTGTCATAAAGGAGCAAAAAAATCCCCAAATCATTAGAAACGTCGGCTTAAGGAGAGACTGTCATTAACCCATACACTGAAAAAATGTTGTTTGCAGTTTTCAGTACAAATATCTTAACATTCTTCAGCCGAGAGATGCAAAATTACTTAAATATTTCAGTTTAATTATTGGCGTAATACACTGTAAAAAGTGATTTTTGCCTTTAGTGTAATTTTTTATTTTTATTTTACAGAAAATCACAAATTACAGTATTTTCTTGTCATTTTAAATTGTTTAAAACTATATTAAATGACAAACAATATCTGTAAATTAACAATTTTACCGCTATTTTAAAGATTATATCATTAATGACAAATTACAGTAATTCAACAAAAATGTACAGGAAAATTACAGTTTTGTAAATGTACTAATGCATGTAAATTTACAGAAACAATCAGTAATTCTCTCATTATGTTAAAGGTTTATGTCCATACTAACAATTTAACATTATTCTTTGTAATTTTAAAGTAAATCTTATTATTTTTATATTTACACTGTAAAAATAAAATAGTAAAAAAACGGTCAAATGACTAGCAGCTACCGCAAAAACTGTAAAATTAAAGTAAAATATCTTAATTCAAATAAAGTGTAAAAACAATCATTTTATAGGAATTTACATTTTACAGGATTTTTACTTATTTTAATTAAGATATTTTACTTTATTTAAAAAAAAAAATTTAGTCTAAATATAAAAATAAGATTTACTTTAAAATGACAAAGAATAAGGTTAAATTGTTAGTATGGCCATAAATCTTTAACATAATGAGCTACATAGAGCATACATTCATTTTTTACAGTGTAACTAAACTGTGTAATTGGAAGAAAAAAAAAATTGGGCTGTTTTGAATTATTTTGCTCGTAAATTGCCACATGTGGTAACACAGCATGTTAGACTCACTTAACCTGAGCATTTCTTTTAAACTAATACACAAGATCTGTCTGTTTTCCTTTCAGTCCATATGATGTATAAATCAAGAATTGTTTTACATTTGTAAAAATACAAGAGATACATTTAAAATTATGTGTATCAGATTTGTTTCCCCACTAAGACATAAAGAGACTAAGCTATAGCTTACGCATGTTGCATTGCTCCATTAAACACTGTAACATCTAATTAGATATTTTTAAGGAAATCGGTTTGCATGCTTTTTTAAAAAAAAAAAAAAGTCTAAGTAAAGTAAATTAGGATTAGTATGTTGTACTGACAAATGCTTATAGGGCCCTATAAAATCCGTTTTATTTTTTCCCAAATTCCGTTTTTTCCGTTTTAATTTTTGCAGATTCCTTTTTTTCCGTTAAAATGTTTGGCAATTCAGTTTTTTTTTACCCTTTACTGTTATTTTGGTGAAAAAAGAGTGTGCTTTTAATGTTAATATAATAGAACATAAAACAAAAAATAGGAATGACCTTAAATTTACTGAGGTAACAAACATCACATTTACTTTTTAGGACAAATATGATATTTGGCATAACACTGCACTTCAAGTACTTCATATATTAATGGTTATTAGCTTTAAACTTTCCGGTAAAATAAATTATAATAGTTTATATAAGTTAAAATGAAAGTGCTCCAGTAGCTTTTTCTTTCAAGTATTTTTTTTAAAAAAAGAACAAACAAAAAAAATCATAAGAATCATCTTTTACATACAGTACTATTAAAGCTACACTGTGTAACTTTTTTAGTTTATTCTTAGCTAAAATCACTTAGTTCTTTCAAAAATATATGTGCTCATTAATGTATATTTACTTCTTTCAAGTAATAATGCATTCTCGTAATATTATAATATCCCATTGAAAATACATAAGTGTTGAGGGTTCGGATGGCGGTCGCCATGTTGCTCCTCCATCTTGAAAGTACAGTAGCCAAAGAGGGACACACCCGTAAATTCAAGCTTCGCCTTTCGCGGTTTAACACTCGATGGCACTGTGTCGAATGTGAAGAGGGGGATTGCTTGAGGCTGCTATATGATGATGGAGGATCATCACTCATAAGCCCCTTTCACACTGCACGTCGGACCCGCAATATTCCCGGAGCATTGCCGGGTCACCTTCTGTGTAAAAGCAATCACGTCCCGGAATTGATTACCGAATTCGACTCGGGTCGGGGACCTAGTAACATTGCGGGATATGTATCAGAGTCGCCAAGGAAGCGGAAAAGAGAATTAAGACGGCAACGCGACAGGCAAATCAACAAGACAATCAAGTAAATATTGGAGTGGCCTTTCCAAGATGGAAAGAGCTCATGAGGAGCAACGATTTTAAAAAGAACGCCGACGTTGCCTGCGTTCTTCTCGACAGGTAATATTAATTCAGCCTATTTGTGTATATTGGAAGTTTTATTGTTGCTGTGCTAATTATATCATGGTGTGCTGTGCATAACACTAGAACGACGTCTAGGATAGTTTTCCTTGCGTCAATGATGAAAAAGTATTGTTTACCTTATAACATAAATCCGTGTTCTATGACGGATAACATGAGATTAATATTTTAATTGCATTATAATTTGTTTGCCTTACGCTAGTGGTGTTGTACAATATACAGAATAATGATAGCACTGATAAAAGTTACTTTACTAAGAGCTTGCATTCGTCTGGGAACCTGATAGCTGATGTTAGCAATGAACTGGTTATTATTCAGTTCTATTATTCATTTTACATATATTAATTTGATCATAGATCATTTGGTAAATTAAATAACTGCAAATTATAATAGTTTTCAAAAATTACCTCATCACTTGAGTTGACGCAACACTCATCGAAGAGGTCGAACTGAAAGCCATGACTAAATCGGCCACCGTAGGAGTTGAAACGAAATCGAAATTAAGAGGAACAGAAACTATTATTCACTGGATGGTCAAATACCTTTACACCACTAGATGGGGGAAAATATCACACAGTGGAGCTTTAAGTAAAACATTTAAAGCTGAAAATTAACATTAAAAAATAACATTTCACCATGAAATCATGTAGTGAATTGTTCTGTGTGTTTAACAATCACCATTATGATATCCAGAGCTGTGAAAAATAAAAATACACGAAAACACAACACTGCCAGAAGTTTTTCCCCCAACTTCAAAGGCCCCTTTAAATGATTAAAACTAGATGCTTAATTTTAACTTTAAGGTTACTTATCATGTAAACTACCCATAGGCTACAGCATGTTAAATGCATGTTTGGAACAGACTAACAGAGGGGAAAACGGTCGCATTTGCAGCAGATATGCATTGCTGCCTAATGTGCCCATTATAAATCAAAGCACGAGATGACAGGGGTCGAGTAGAACACCGGAAAATCTGACAGAATGGACAATATTTGTCTGTCTGTGCAATACACGAGCCGCGGTTCAGGTGCGCGCGCGACCAATGCTATCTGAGCACAACGAGCGCGCGGCTCCCGCTCTCCATACGCAAAGCATGCCTAACCGCCGTTAGCGTCGAGTTTCTTAACTTTTTCGCTGCCGAAAGCAGAGCCGTGGAGACCAACTTCGCCATACTTTCATTGTTTTGAAGGCCGAGCTGAAATGACGGGAGGGGTTGTGTCGCGGAGATTTGCTTCCCCCCGTCTGCACTTTCCTCAGACATACGTTCTTAACCCACACGACACAGAATTTCATTACAAATATGTACAATTCCGGGGAAATCTGCGTTAACACTAGATTCCGCGTTTATATGCAGATTCCGCGTTTATATGCAGATTCCGCGTTTATATGCAGATTCCGCGTTAATATGCCAATTCCGCGATTCCGTCCGCGATTCCGTGATTGCGGAAATTATAGGGCCCTATGCTTAGTTTAGTTCACTTACACAAGAGTTCTAGTAGCTAAAAACGAACTGTAGTGAGTACTTGTTAACTTAATTTAGATTTACACTTGACGTAGTCAAGCTACCATTGTTGTGTTTTGTTGAATGTTGAAGTCTGTGTTAGAGGTCGACCGATAGTGGATTTTACCGATACCGATAGCTAGGTTGGACCTTGCTTGCCGATAACCGATTAATTGACCGATAGTTTTTAAAAAGATACTAGATTAAAATATAATAACAATACATAAAATAACAGGTAAAAAGGCAGTGCTGAACTTTAATACAAGAAATTAAAAAAGTACTGAACCATGAAAATGTGTTAAATGTAAATATGAAAATATTAAAATGAGTTCTAACAGAAAAAAAAAATCTACAGAAAATAACTAAAACATTAAAATATTAGAAATATATGTTTCTTTAGCTATAACCTAGAAACATGTATGTAAATGTCAGGTAACAGACTGCAAATCCTATTTGTTTACAATGATGTATCTATTTAGCTAGCTTACATGAACTAAATGCATTATGTAATGTACATTTTACAGCATGTATTAATATTCGATCAATACAATTCTACCTTAATCATTCATGTTAGTTCATAATGCATAAAAAAGGTTAACAGATAAAACTAACAATGAATAATACTTCTACAGCATTTATTAACCTTACTTAATGTTACAAATTGAATATTATTGTATTATATTAAGTGTTATCATTTCATATAAATCCAAACAGTTCGCTTTTTTAGAACACAAAGGTTTTCTTATCAAAATAACAACATATGTATTGACGTCTAATGCGTTTATATTTCTGTTGGATGCATGATACAGTTTCTCACATCAAAAAAAGTTTTAATTCCTGAGGTAACCGCTGCTGCTAATATTAGCGTCCGGTCAGCCTCGACGACAAAGTACATATACTGCTGTTCTTCCCCTGCTAAAGCATCTAGTCAACAAATCAATTACTTTATAATGATTCGGCAACATGTACTGAAGTGTTCTGTATTCATACCGTTTCTCTGTTTGTGTTTTAAACGCGCATCAGATGTGTCAGCGCGCTCCCGTGCAGCATGAGCTGTGAAGCGCGCAGCCTCACGTGTCCTCAGGTGTTAATGTAAACAGTGATAGTTTTTTATTTGGCCTCTAGAGGCCGGTCTCGCGCTATATAATGCCAGCAGGCCCTTCTCAGAGCTCTCGTAGGCTACTGTGTAATGACAGCAGCCTTCTCAGCCGCTCCCGCAACGGACACAAACCTGAAAAACTATCGGTATGAATTTTTGCCGATAGCCGATTGTTCCACCAATCAGCTATCGGCGCCGATTAACCTGCAAATCCGATGAATCGGTCGACCTCTAGTCTGTGTCCAACTCAAGCATGATCAAATATAGAAGAATTATATCCACCAAATTCAAATTTTTACAAGGTGTTTGGCATAAGTGTTAGCAAACTAAATTTTAAAAGATCAGTATTTGAAATTAAAAATAGCTTAGTTTATGATTTAGTTAGAAGTTAGGTCACCTTTTAAAAGCAACCTATTTATTACTTCCCTTCTTTTGAAACCAAATAACTGATTTCTAGTTGCATCAATAGAAAGAGAGAATTACAATAATATAAATGAGGTTCCAAGTCCCCAACCAAAGGGAACACTGATCACCATAAAGGTGAGCAAAGTTATTTTAGGAAAATCAATATCAATTTATGAAGCCAGATTATGTGATTTTCTCTCAAATTGTACAAACAGTACATTTATTTGCCTGTTGCATGTTTTATATTGTTGAGAAGTGGATGGTTTAGGATAGGAGTGGGGTCATTTGCACTAAAATATAAAAGTAGCCTATAACTATTACAATCATGGGATGTGATAACGGGTTGGGGGTTTTCCTTATTATCTGGGGACAAAAGCCTTTTCCTTTTGAATTAAGTTTATGAGACCTCATTGGCAGATTTTTTTTCTCATTTTAAGCATAAAGTCACTTAATTTTGATGAATGTTTCAGAAAACAAAACGTACTTTCGAGACATACATTATTTCCCATATTGCATCTTAAGACGCAGTACGACTGATCGTTCGAGAGGGAACCTAATATCTTCAGTCATTTTACTTCTCTAGAAAATGTATCATGATTTAATAATGTTTAGATATTCTGTAATAGAAAACGAGACAAAAATACTAGAAATTATTTTTTTGTAGTGTTATTATTAAAGGGGGGGTGAAACACTCAGTTTCAGTCAATCTCATGTCAATCTTGAGTACCTATAGAGTAGTATTGCATCCTTCATATCTCCGAAAAGTCTTTAGTTTTATCATATTTATAAAAGAAATATGGGCTGTACCGAGTCTTTCCGGAAAAAACCGAGCGCCTGGAGGCGTATCATGTGGGCGGAGCTAAGGAATGACGAGCGCACAAAGCGGTGACGTCCTCAAGCGTGGAGAAGCCCATCTATCTCAGCTAATACAGATAATGATCCACAATCAAATCTGAGGCTGAAATAAATTGAACAGGAGAAACGGCAACAGCAGGATGTCCGTCTCTGTGGTATACTGTATTTAGGGGCCTTTGTGTGCAGTTTATGAGGACATGATTCGGTTTATGGACTATTGTATGTGACTAAACCTTAGAGGTAGCCAGCAAAACGGTTTTGCACGTCAGAGTCAGAATAGTGTAACGTTATACAGAACAACAATGGAGTAACCGTTAGCGCATTTGAATGACGAAGCACGCGATCGTATCGTTTACTGATGTTTACTCATGCGACGGTAGCCAATAGCAGAGACATTTGAAGTTGATTTACTCACCGGCATCTTCCAAAGCAGGACCGCTCTGTCAAAAACACACTTCTTTGGTATGATTTGGTGAAGTCCTGTGACAGCAGTGACCGTGGAAATCCACTTTGCGACGCGACTGAAGCGATGCCTTGAAGCTTCCCGTCATTTCTGCGTTCAAATCGGTTCAAATGCAGCGCTGCCTTCCCAGAATGCTGTGCTGAGGCGTTGAAGTCGCTCGACGTCACCCATAGGAATAAAGTGGAGCGCGGCGCGGACTATAACGACAGAAGTGTTCACGGACGACTGGATCTGCACCTGAGAGACTGTTTACAGCGTGCATTTCCTCTCTCGCTCTAGTCACGCGCGCGCACCCTTCCGGGAGAAGAGCCCGTACGGCCCATACAAGGACCTTCCGCTCTATTTAACGTCAAGTAGACCCATACTCGAAAAAAACTCGCCGAAACTTGTGAGAAACCGGAAGGAGTATTTTTAACACAGAAATACTCCATCAAACGTCCAACATTAGTTTTTGAAACTTTGTCTGTGTTTAGGATGGGAATCCAAGTCTTTAACAGTGGAAAAAGCTCAGTATGCATGAAACAGCATTTCACCCCCCCTTTAAGCTTTCATAGGTATGAACTCAATCACTTGTCAAGGTTGAAAAGGAAAGTACTTGAATGTCTTGAAGAACTGAATACAACTATTATTCATTATTTACTTCTTTTTTTAATAAGAGATATTGTGTAAAGAAACAGTAAGAACATTGTCATTAAAACCACCCACAGGGTTTATTTTATATTTTAGAATATCGATAAATAAATACACATTTTTAAAATGTAAGAAAAAGGGACTGAGTAAAAAAAAAAAAACAGCAAAGGAAAAAAATAAAGATAAAATACAAATTCATAAAACCTTGAGATGATTTATGGAATCGCTTAATCAAACGAAAATGTGAATGATGTTTGAAAGGCCTATACTGATTTTTAATTCACAATAGGCTACTGTGTGTGACTCGCTGGAATAAAATGTGTAGAGATCTTTAATCAGAAATTGTTAGCAAATTTCACAAAATAATTACAAATAACAGCAAGTAACACATGGAATGAAACATTACTCCAATAATATTTTTCAGTGGATGAATCTCAAGGTTTAGTGATGGTATATTTTACAACTGTTTCTCTGAAAACATCAAGGAAGAAACTTTCCTTGATGTTATCTAAACATCAAGGAACATGTTATGAAAAATATCTAAATAACAAGCATCAAACTATTGATTCCATTCACACATGGTAGTGTTAGCAAATTCAAGTTATTTAACTTATTATTATTTATTTATGAAGAGAAGTTGAACAGGGACTGAGAGTCACTTTTCAGGTTACATCATGAATATTTGATCAATACATTGCAATAAGCTTCGTTACTTTTTATATGAAACACAGTTTTAGCTTTCAAATTATGTAAATGTTATTACAAAATTTAAACAGCAAGGCCTTTAGCTTTGGCGCGCTTTAATGTGGCGCAAGATCACTGTGAACTTGATCATACTTCTTTACTTCACGAAATAAACATGAAATAAACTATAGAAAATATTGAAATATACAATACCACTTACCAAAATCGGTATCTTGTCTCATGTAGTCGCTCAATCATTGTCTCAACCGAAGAAAAAGGTCAATAAAAACTTGTAGACAAATCACCTCAGAAAAGCCGTTCGTTGGCCATTAACTTGATCGTCCGCAAGCGCGCATTCGCCACCAAGTGGACAGGGGTGAGCATTACAGTTACATTAGATCACCCTAAAATGGCGGACGCTTTCAAATTTCTCCATCTCTGCTGAAATAAAATTCGTCAATGACGAAAATGTTCGGTTAGCGTGACCTCTGGTGCAAACCAAATGATTTGGTGCCAAATAAAGGCTATTTGAGATGATGTTTGTGATAGGTGTATATAGGGGGGGAATGGGGTAAGTTGACCCACCCCCTTTCTCTTGGAAACTGTGGAGGAGTGGAAGGCACATATTTACTTTTTTATTTATTATTTTTTACTCTTTTTAGTTTCTCAAAGTAAAATTTTAGCATAACAGATTTAATGGCTGTTACATCAAAGCAAATTTGTCCAGGTCTAAACATTTATTAATAATAATTTAGCACAGTATTAAACCATGCTAATCATTTAGCTGAATAGCAGCCAGAATTGGTAAGCTGGCTAGTTTTGTCCAAAATGGCAGCTGTGGGGGGAAAAGTGAGCCAAATGATGTGGGGTAAATTGAGCAAGTGTTTTAACTTACCCCACCATAAGGCACTGAAGTTAAGTTAAATCTCTGAAGTATAAACTGGTATAATTTCAATGTAATGTTACACAACTGGTTTAGTTTGAGTTTATTTGATAGGAACAATGTACAAGCACATCAAATCCGTATCTGATAATACCCAGATGATGATTAATCATCTTTACACCTGCAGTCCTTTATGACCTAACATGTTCAATATTGCAGAAAAACTACCATGACAAGAACCTTGCGAAATGTTTATTAGTTTTAGTATCAAATTTCGTTTTTATTTTATTCATTTTTTCTTAAACTCTGTTTACTCTGTTTTTGGGAAAGTTACAACTTTGGTGCTCGGCATATTGATTCAGAAATGCAAACAATTAAAGATATTGAAATTTTAACTTAATTTGGTTGGTTTTATGTAGTTAGCTTTAAGAAAATTAATGTGACTATTTGTAAAAGGAAATTGAAGGTGTTTAAAAAGAGGTAAATTATCTTTACAATCTCACATGGTTAGATTCAGGTTTAATTACATGGTCCGTTTACACCTAAATTGTGCAATTTACCCACTGACTTAGATCAATTTACCCCTAATCTAGGGTAAATTGAGCCACAGGAACATTTTTAGAACCACAGATGTATTCTGATCATTTATAATGACTTAAGATACTTTCATTGCACCTCTGCCTTATTTTCTCTTATCTTCAGTACCACACAAATAAAAAAAGGCTCATCTTACCCCACTCTCCCCATTTGACCGATGATACAGATGAGTGTTCAAGCCTTTACTTCTTACTAACCATCTGCTGTAATTACTGAAACACCCTTAGAACAAACACAGCTGTAACACTCCTTGTGTAATGAGTAGAAATCAAAGAATGTCACTGGAGAAACCTAGAAAAGGTTCTATATAGAACTCTAGTCTTTATTTGAAATAACTCCTTATGACAAAAAGGTTCTATATAAGGAGAAATGCCTAACCTGATCACATAGTACTTTCATGTTTAATAGGTTATTTAAATTATAAAGTATTTTTTACAAGCGGTTTAATGCATAAAATGTAATCAAAATAAAATTATTCAAACTAAATCCTTAAAATGATCCAATGATGGAACCCCTAAAGGTTCTAAATATGAAGATTCCATATAGAACCTCCTTTTTTTTCACCCAAAAATGAAATGTCTGTCATTAACTCCTCTCCCTAATGTCGTTCCACACCCGTAAGACCTCCGTTCATCTTCACACACAGTTTAAGATATTTTATATTTAGTCCGAGAGCGTATGCAAGTGTATGCACACTATACTGTCCATGTCCAGAAAGGGAATAAAAACATCATCACAGTAGTCCATATGAGACATCAGTGGGTTAATTAGAGTCTCTTGAAGCATCGGAAATACATTTGGGTCCAAAAATAACAAAAACTACGACTTTATTCAGCATTGTCTTCTCTTCTGGGTTTGTTTTCAATCCTCAAATAAAGATTCAGACGGTTCTGAATCAGTGTATTGATTCATGATTGATCAGAAGAGGTCTTACGGGTGTGGAACGACATCATTAATGACATGCATTTTATTTTTGGGTGAACTAACCCTTTAAGAGATCCAAACTGAGGTTTAATACACATCCTCCCTGACCTTGTGTTTTGACTTTAGGCGAGTTTGAGTCTTTACTAGAACAAGCTTGGTTTGAATGTTTCTTGTTGAAGTGTTAAGATCACGGAAGGCCAAAGCTTAAAGGTGACTTTCAGGATGGATGACCGGGATCATGGATCCGTCCGATGCTGATGAGCAACATCCTCTCGGCGGTGAGCTCACTGCTCACAGACAAAGGGTCCATATCGGCTGGCAGCACAGACTTATGGGTAAACTTGCCTGCGACACTCCCATCTGCTCCGATCTGAAACCAGGGACAAAAAAAGACATGTCTGCGATCAGTAAGATTTTTCAAATGTTTTTGAAGTCTCACCAAAGCTGTTTTTTTTTTAAATCAAAACCACAGCGATATTACGACATTTTAAAAAATGCCTGTTTTCTATGTGAATATATCGTAAAGTGTAATTTATTCCTGTGATCAAAGCTGAATTTATCATCATTACTCCAGTCTTCAGTGTCACATGATCCTTCACTAATCATTCTCATATGAGGATCTGAAGATCAACACATTTATGATTATTATCAATTTATAGACTTTTGTGGATACTTTAGATTTTTCATGATTCTTTGATTAATATAATGTTCAAAAGAACAGATTTCTTTTAAAACTGAATATTTTGTAACATTATAAAGCCTTCAATGTCACTTTTAATCCATTTATTGCATCCTTGTTTAATAAAAGTATTATAACTATATGTAGTCTGACACGATAAACAAAAAAAGTATGCTTTTATGTAATTTCTATTGAAACTTGCATGGCATTTTAAAAGTATATTTGTAATCAGAAAATTACTGATGTAATGAAGTTGTAATTTTGTAAATTTAAAATATATTAACTTTAAATGTAGTACAGAACTACAGTTACTATTATAATCGAGTTCTTTACATGTGCTTTAGTATGTTAGTCAACATCAAAATAAGTTAAAGCACGTTAAAAGTTATTAAAACGTAATGATTTAAAATGTACTTTTTGTATTTTTTTTACAAAGTTGTGTTTTTAAAAGTCTACTTAAGTGAAAGAGTCATGAAAGTGTACTTTATTTAAGTGCACTTAAGTGGTCTTCTTTCATAAACATGTTCAAATCATCTGCAATTAGATTTTTTTCAAAATACACTTTAATTGGATTTAAAGAACTCTACATGTGTGTTTTAAGTGCACTTTATCACAAGGGCTGTGTATTGCATATATACATAGACCTATATAAATGTACACTGCACACAGTGAATATACTGCATACTTCAGTATTCCTAAAATAGCCACTGTGTATCCCATTAGATCACACACCTTCTCCGCATAAATAACCACGTGCTGATTATACGCCACCACAACCACTTCATGAGGCTCGAACCCGCTGACATCTGCAGACAAGCAGTAGCTGTTCCCCATCGCCCGGACCACGCCCACACCGGAGCCGCAAGCTGAAATAAAGACACGGATGAGAAATAAATATGAGCAGCAGCCTATGCTGAGGCTCATTAAATGAAGTCTCACATGGAAATGGTCCATGTGCAGCTTTACTCGACAGTGTGCTAAGAAATAGTCATGAAAGTGCACTCACTTTATGTGAACTTAAGTGTGCTAAGAAAGAGTCCTGAAAGTGCACTCAGATTATGTTTACTAAGAAAAAGTTGTGAGTGTACTCGCTTTAAGTGCTCTTAAGTGTGCTCAGAAACAGTCATGAAAGTGTTCTCTCTTTAAGTGCACTTACTGTAAATAAGCTAAGAAACAGACGTGAAAGTGCACTTAAGTGTGCTAAGAAACAGTCGTGAAAGTGCACTTAAGTGTGTTAAGAAACAGTCCTGAAAGTGCACTCTTTAAGTGCACTTAAGTGTGCTAAGAAAGAGTCCTAAAAGTGCACTTAAGTGTGTTAAGAAACAGTCCTGAAAGTGCACTCTTTAAGTGCACTTAATGTAAGTGTGCAAAGAAACAGTCATGAAAGTGCACTCACTTTATGTGTACTAAGAAACAGTTGTGAATGTGCACTCACTTTTAGTGCACTTAAGTGTGTTAAAAAACAGTCCTGAATGTGCACTCACTTCTAGTGCACTTAAGTGTGCTAAAAACAGTCCTGGAAGTGCACTCACTTTTAGTGCACTTAAGTGTGCTAAGAAACAGTCATAAAAGTGCACTCACTTTATGTGTTCTAAGAAACAGTTGTGAAAGTGCACTCACTTTATGTGAACTTAAGTGTGCTAAGAAAGAGTTCTGAAAGTGCACTCAGATTATGTTTACTAAGAAACAGTTGTGAAAGTGTACTCGCTTTAAGTGCTCTTAAGTGTGCTCAGAAACAGTCATGAGAGTGTTCTCTCTTTAAGCGCACTTACTGTAAATAAGCTAAGAAACAGACATGAAAGTGTACTCTCTTTAAGTGCACTTAAGTGTGCTAAGAAACAGTTGTGAAAGTGCCCTTAAGTGTGTTAAGAAACAGTCCTGAAAGTGCACTCTTTAAGTGCACTTAATGTAAGTGTGCAAAGAAACAGTCATGAAGGTGCACTCACTTTATGTGTACTAAGAAACAGTTGTGAATGTGCACTCACTTTTAGTGCACTTAAGTGTGTTAAAAAAACATTATGAAAGTGCACTCACTTTTAGTGCACTTAAGTGTGTTAAGAAAGAGTCCTGAAAGTGCACTCAGATTATGTTTACTAAGAAACAGTTGTGAAAGTGTACTCGCTTTAAGTGCTCTTAAGTGTGCTCAGAAACAGTCATGAGAGTGTTCTCTCTTTAAGCGCACTTACTGTAAATAAGCTAAGAAACAGACATGAAAGTGTACTCTCTTTAAGTGCACTTAAGTGTGCTAAGAAACAGTTGTGAAAGTGCCCTTAAGTGTGTTAAGAAACAGTCCTGAAAGTGCACTCTTTAAGTGCACTTAATGTAAGTGTGCAAAGAAACAGTCATGAAGGTGCACTCACTTTATGTGTACTAAGAAACAGTTGTGAATGTGCACTCACTTTTAGTGCTCTTAAGTGTGTTAAAAAAACATTATGAAAGTGCACTCACTTTTAGTGCACTTAAGTGTGTTAAGAAAGAGTCCTGAAAGTGCACTCAGATTATGTTTACTAAGAAACAGTTGTGAAAGTGTACTCGCTTTAAGTGCTCTTAAGTGTGCTCAGAAACAGTCATGAGAGTGTTCTCTCTTTAAGCGAACTTACTGTAAATAAGCTAAGAAACAGACATGAAAGTGTACTCTCTTTAAGTGCACTTAAGTGTGCTAAGAAACAGTTGTGAAAGTGCCCTTAAGTGTGTTAAGAAACAGTCCTGAAAGTGCACTCTTTAAGTGCACTTAATGTAAGTGTGCAAAGAAACAGTCATGAAGGTGCACTCACTTTATGTGTACTAAGAAACAGTTGTGAATGTGCACTGACTTTTAGTGCACTTAAGTGTGTTAAAAAAACATTATGAAAGTGCACTCACTTTTAGTGCACTTAAGTGTGTTAAAAACAGTCCTGGATGTGCACTCACTTTTAGTGCACTTAAGTGTGCTAAGAAACAGTCCTGAAAGTGCACTCACTTTTAATGCACTTAAGTGTGCTAAGAAACAGTCATGAAAGTGCACTCACTTTTAGTGCACTTAAGTGTGCTAAAAAACAGTCCTGAAAGTGCACTCACTTTTAGTGCACTTAAGTGTGTTAAAAAACAGTCCTGAATGTGCACTCACTTTTAGTGCACTTAAGTGTGTTAAAAAACAGTCCTGAATGTGCACTCACTTTTAGTGCACTTAAGTGTGTTAAAAAACAGTCCTGAATGTGCACTCACTTTTAGTGCACTTAAGTGTGTTAAAAAACAGTCCTGGATGTGCACTCACTTTTAGTGCACTTAAGTGTGCTAAAACAGTCCTGAAAGTGCACTCACTTTTAATGCACTTAAGTGTGCTAAGAAACAGTCATGAAAGTGTACTCGCTTTAAGTATGCTTACTGTAAGTGTGCTAAAAACAGTCCTGAAAGTGCACTCACTTTTAGTGAACTTAAGTGTGTGTTAAAAACAGTCCTGAATGTGCACTCACTTTTAGTGCACTTAAGTGTGTTAAAAAACAGTCCTGGACGTGCACTCACTTTTAGTGCACTTAAGTGTGCTAAGAAACAGTCCTGAAAGTGCACTCACTTTATGTGTCCTAAGAAACAGTTGTGAAAGTGCCCTCACTTTTAGTGCACTTAAGTGTGCTAAAAAACAGTCCTGAAAGTGCACTCACTTTTAGTGCACTTAAGTGTGCTAAAAACAGTCCTGAAAGTGCACTCACTTTTAGTGCACTTAAGTGTGTTAAAAAACAGTCCTGAATGTGCACTCACTTTTAGTGCACTTAAGTGTGTTAAAAAACAGTCCTGGATGTGCACTCACTTTTAGTGCACTTAAGTGTGCTAAAAACAGTCCTGAAAGTGCACTCACTTTTAATGCACTTAAGTGTGCTAAGAAACAGTCATGAAAGTGTACTCGCTTTAAGTACACTTACTGTAAGTGTGCTAAAAACAGTCCTGAAAGTGCACTCACTTTTAGTGCACTTAAGTGTGTTAAAAAACAGTCCTGAATGTGTTCTTGCTTTAAGTGCACTTAAGTGTGCTAAGAAACAGTCATGAATGTGTACTAGCTTTAAGTGCACTTAAGTGTGCTAAGAAACAGACGTGAAACTGCTTTCGCTTTAAGTGCATCTAAATGTAATGAGAAACAGTCATAAAAGTACACTCGCTTTGTGTACTTAAGTGTGCAAAGAAACTGTCCTGAAAGTGCACTTGCTTTGTGTACTTAAGTGTGCTAAGAAACTGTCCTGAAAGTGCACTTGCTTTATGTGCACCTAAGTAGCTTTTTACTTAATGCACTATTATTTGCTATTTTTTTCAAGTATTAATGGTAAATGGACTGCATTTATATAGCACTTTCAACAGACCCATGGCCATTAAAGCGCTTTTCATATTGCCATTCATTCATTCATTCATTC
The DNA here is from genome assembly GCF_024679245.1 of Pseudorasbora parva. Classification (NCBI taxonomy): domain Eukaryota; kingdom Metazoa; phylum Chordata; class Actinopteri; order Cypriniformes; family Gobionidae; genus Pseudorasbora; species Pseudorasbora parva. The sequence goes on from NC_090179.1 coordinate 44,514,078, forward strand.
ATTCATTCATTCATTCATTCATTCATTCATTCATTCATTCATCCATCCATCCATCCATCCATCCATCCATCCATTCACTCATTCACTCATCCATTCACTCACTCACTCACTCACTCACTCACTCACTCACTCACTCATCCATTCATTCACTCATTCGCTCATTCACTCACTCACTCACTCACTCACTCACTCACTCACTCACTCACTCACTCACTCACTCACTCACTCATTCATTCATTCATATATTTACTCATTCACTCACTCATTCATTCATTCATTCATTACTTCATTCATTCAATTATTCATTCACTCATTCACTCACTCACTCACTCACTCACTCACTCATTCATATATTCACTCACTCACTCACTCACTCACTCACTCACTCACTCATTCATTCATTACTTCACTCACTCACTCACTCACTCACTCACTCACTCACTCATTCATTCATATATTTACTCATTCACTCACTCATTCATTCATTCATTACTTCATTCATTCAATTATTCATTCACTCACTCACTCACTCACTCATTCACTCACTTACTCACTCACTCACTCACTCACTCACTCACTCACTCACTCACTCACTCACTCACTCACTCACTCACTCATTCATTCATATATTCATTCATTCATTACTTCATTCATTCATTCACTCATTCATACACAGACGGGGATGTCATCCAGCTCGTCGGGAGCAGCTGGAGTTAGGTGTCTTGCTCATGGACACCTCGACACTTTGAACCACCATCCTTCTGGTTTGTAGCCATCCTACATGAACCACTGAGCCACTGCCGCCCCATTATATCCATCATGATACTTTTTCAAGTTAGATTGAAATCACACAAAAGTTTACAAAAGTTTACTACGCATTTCACTGTATTATGATTTATGGTTAAAGGAAATGTCTATAAATGTCAATGTCCTGGCAGAAAAATACCAGTATTTTTTCCATTTTTCTACAGGTTTTATTTTCTCACAGTGCACAATATAATTCAGATTTCTCATTTCTGACATCTCTGCAGAGGGCTGAGGTCTCACAGCAGCTGTACATCAGTGTTTCACACTGTTTTTCTGGTTAGTTCGGGCTCTGAGCGCTGATTAATGCTCTCTAGTGTGTTCTGCTACTCGCTCCACTCCAACCCCACTGGAAAGAACATTCAATTACTTTTTGTGATATTAAATAAGCTTTTTTTCCTTTCACAAAAATTTCCACAAATAAAGCTGAATAAATCTTGGTGCTATTGCCTAGGGAACTTCACATTATGCATTAAAACTGTTCTCCTCACTTACCCTGTATGTCATCTCCCAGGACCCAGTCGCCCTGGTTTCCTCTTTGGGGTGTCTGGTACTGTTGGTCTCCAGGGTATCCTCCAATAGACTCTCGGTCACTTTGGTAACCTATAAAACACTTGTTTCCCTTGGTTACACATAAAAGACTCTTATCACTGTACAGTCTTAGAAGAAAAGGTTCTATCGGCGTTACGTATTTGAAACCCCATAAAAGATTCTATATAGAACCCTTTTTAAGGGTTCAATCAAAAGAACCCTTTATGGTTCTTTGTAACCAGAAAAAAGGTTCTATATGGAAGCTTTTAGGGGTTCATTCATTAGGGGCCAAGCACTGAAGGTGCGGAGCCCCTCTTGAAATCGTTAGATTTCTTATTATTATTATTATTCCGCCATGGAAGTCAATGGAAGCCCATAGAACCGTTTGTGGGAAAGTTATGAAATTTGGTACACTGATAGAGGTCATTACTTATATTAATTATAACTTCTTTTCTTTTTTTTTATAACTCATAATTAATATATAATTAATTATAACTTCTGAACCGTTTATCCAAACGTCTCATTAGATTCAGGGCATCATGCCGAGTCGAATTATATCAGATTTTACCATGTCGGCCATTTTGGCCGTTGGCCATTTTTAATTATGTGCTAAAATGCTGTATTTTACGAATGGATCGTTACGAAACATGGTATGGGTCATCACCACGATGCCCTGAAGTAGCCTGAGAAGTTTCAAAACTTCTTTCAAAAAGCGCCACCTAGTGGAGAATTCTTTTTTTCAAACGCTTATAACTTTGGTTGTCGTTGACATATTTCGATGGGAGTAACTTTTTTGGTCTCCTGAATCCTTGCCAGTCCAACGATGCCAAATTTGTCAGGTTTCAATGTATGGTTTTTGCAGCGTGGTAATTGAGCGCTTATAAAACACTAGCTGATATCTTTGAAACCGCTAGTCCGATCGAGACTAAACCAGCGTCAGAAAATCGAAAACATAGGTTGATATCTAAATGTTAAAGCCCAAATTTCAAAATATTGATAGTAAGGGGTAGTAAAGTCCAATCAAAGTCATGTGTCAGTCATTTTTTATGTGTTTTTCATATAAATGTCTATAACTCCAAAACAAAATTAGATATTTCCCCCAAAATTGACACACACATCTATGGGCTCACTCCGAGGACACACACAAAAATTGGTATGATTGTGCCTGTTGGTGGCGCTATAATTAAACAAAACATGTACTTATCTCTTTTTTTGCTTGTAAATTGTCTCCAAATGTCTTATTTTTGCAGTTGGTTTGCTGCTGGCTTCCTTGTTTGCTTTTCTTGCGCTTGGCCCCTATAATGGCTGCTAGCAGCTATATTTATCATTAGTTTTGTCCTTTCCGGATTAAATGTTTCAAATTATTGACAAACATTTCACTGCATTATTTAATGTATTCAAATGCATTTATGAATGAAAATGAAAATTCAAGATATGGGGGTTAGAAAATGTATATATTTATGGCATTTTATGTAGTTAATCAATATCACACGAAGAGTGCCATTTCAGTTTTTCTCCTCCAAAAATCAGCATGATTAAAATGTGATATTAAGTTACTACAACAGTTTAATAAGCAATAATTTAATTACAACTACAAAGTTTGCAGAATAATGTAATATATGAACGAATTTTAGCCTAAAGAACCTTTGTGAAAAAACCCTATGGTTCTATATAGAACCCCAATGAAGCCTTTTTTTCTAAGAGTGTACACTCTTGGCGCTAAGTATTTGGAACCCCTAAAAGGTTCTATATAGAAGTTGAGCATACTCCAAAGAACCTTTTATACTAAAAAGGTTCTAAAATGACCAGAAAGAACCCTTTTGGGCACTTAAAAAGGGTTCTATATAGAACACTTAAAAAAAAGCATTTCTTATTTAGTATTTTTGTCTTGTTTCTAGTCTAAATATAAAAAAATTCTTACATTAAGAAACAATTACTGGACACGTAAAAAATGATCATCTTGTTTTTTGGGAAAAATAACTCGACATTAAGAGAGTTTTTGCTTAAAAGAAGCAAAATAATCTGCCAGTGGGGTAAGTAAAATAATGTTGTTTTAAGATTATTTTACTTACCCCATTGGCAGATTATTTAGCTTATTTTAAGCAAAAACTCTCTTAATGTCGAGTTATTTCCCCCCAAAACAAGACAATTACTTTTGCTTGTCTAGTAAATACTTCTTGTTTTAAGAATTTTTAGATGTTTGGACTAGAAACAAGACAAAAATACTAAGTAAGAAAAGCATTTTTTTGCAGTGAACCTTTTAGTGCTTCCAAATGTGTATTGCCGATAGAACCTTTTCTTCTAAGAGTGTAGTAATCTGTTAAACAGTTGATTACCTTGACATCCTCCAAAGGATTCTCCCCACGATGATTCATGCTGTGCATCCCCATGGCAGCTACTAAAGGACTCGGGTTCGAACCCGTTTGTGATGGAGCTGATGGATGTTTCTTCTCCAAACTGACTGTGAAGTCTCGGGTGCAGGGAGTCGGTGTTGAAGGACCTGACGGTGCTCGTGCTGTAACGGGACGAGCGCTGGAATGACGAGGCTGAAGAAGCCATGGGCTCACAGATGGAGGACAGTAGTGCCGTCTCTGCTGTGAGATATGTCTCATAAGGAGAGCAGACACAGTGCATTATGGGTCAGCTGGACACCCTAACCATTCCATAAAAGGCCTTGGCTCTGGAATCCACTCCTGGAATAACGGTCAACGAGATAAGACATGGAAAACTTCTCCAAATGAGCGGGAGACAGTGTTGGCAGAAAGACCCGCAGAATCCCACTGAACGAAAAACATGCAATACATATAAAATAATAATACATTTAAAAATATATATTTGTAACTTTTAAAAACTAAAAGTGTATTTCTCAATTACAAGTAAACCCAATCAGGCTCAAGGAACAATTAATAAATCAAATTTATAAATCAGTGTCTGCTTATCAAGTACAAGTACACAGTATCAAGAGTAATAAATGAATAAACAGATGCTTGTGTTTAACCCTGTCATGCATGTATTATGACCGTAAGTGATGCCAGTAACGCGTTACTCTAACCGGACTACTTTTCCCCAGTAACTAGTAATCTAACACGTTACTCTAACCGGACTACCTTTATCAAGTAACAAGTAATCTAACTTTATCAAGTAATGAGTAATAGTTACTTTATCAAGTAACGAGTAATCTAACGCGTTACTCTAACCGGACTACCTTTATCCAGTAACGAGTAATCTAACGCGCTACTCTAATCGTACTACCTTTATCCAGTAACGAGTAATCTAACGCGTTACTATAATCGGACTACCTTTATCCAGTAACGAGTAATCTAACGCGCTACTCTAATCGTACTACCTTTATCCAGTAACGAGTAATCTAACGCGTTACTATAATCGGACTACCTTTATCCAGTAACGAGTAATCTAACGCGCTACTCTAATCGTACTACCTTTATCCAGTAACGAGTAATCTAACGCGTTACTATAATCGGACTACCTTTATCCAGTAACGAGTAATCTAACGCGTTACTATAATCGGACTACCTTTATCCAGTAACGAGTAATCTAACACGTTACTATAATCGGACTACCTTTATCCAGTAACGAGTAATCTAACGCGTTACTATAATCGGACTACCTTTATCCAGTAACGAGTAATCTAACGCGTTACAATAATCGGACTACCTTTATCCAGTAACGAGTAATCTAACGCGTTACTCTAATCGGACTACCTTTATCCAGTAACGAGTAATCTAACGCGTTACTCTAATCGGACTACCTTTATCCAGTCACGAGTAATCTAACGCATTACTATAATCGGACTACCTTTATCCAGTAACGAGTAATCTAACGCGTTACTCTAATCGGACTACCTTTATCCAGTAATGAGTAATCTAACGCGTTACTATAATCGGACTACCTTTATCCAGTAACGAGTAATCTAACGCGTTACTATAATCTGACTACCTTTATCCAGTAACGAGTAATCTAACGCATTACTATAAACGGACTACCTTTATCCAGTAACGAGTAATCTAACGCGTTACTATAATCGGACTACCTTTATCCAGTAACGAGTAATCTAACGCGTTACTCTAATCGGACTACCTTTATCCAGTAACGAGTAATCTAACGCGTTACTCTAATCGGACTACCTTTATCCAGTAACGAGTAATCTAACGCGTTACTCTAATCGGACTACCTTTATCCAGTAACGAGTAATCTAACGCGTTACTCTAATCGGACTACCTTTATCCAGTAACGAGTGATCTAACGCGTTACTCTAATCGGACTACCTTTATCCAGCAACGAGTAATCTAACGCGTTACTATAATCGGACTACCTTTATCCAGTAACGAGTGATCTAACGTGTTACTATAATCGGACTACCTTTATCCAGTAACGAGTGATCTAACGCGTTACTATAATCGGACTACCTTTATCCAGTAACGAGTAATCTAACGCGTTACTATAATCGGACTACCTTTATCCAGTAACGAGTAATCTAACGCGTTACTATAATCGGACTACCTTTATCCAGTAACGAGTAATCTAACGCGTTACTATAATCGGACTAACCTTTATCCAGTAACGAGTAATCTAACGCGTTACTATAATCGGACTACCTTTATCCAGTAACGAGTAATCTAACGCGTTACTCTAATCGGACTACCTTTATCCAGAAACGAGTAATCTAACGCGTTACTCTAATCGGACTACCTTTATCCAGTAACGAGTAATCTAACGCGTTACTCTAATCTGACTACCTTTATCCAGTAACGAGTAATCTAACGCGTTACTCTAATCTGACTACCTTTATCCAGTAACGAGTAATCTAACGCGTTACTATAATCGGACTACCTTTATCCAGTAACGAGTGATCTAACGCGTTACTATAATCGGACTACCTTTATCCAGTAACGAGTAATCTAACGCGTTACTCTAATCGGACTACCTTTATCCAGTAACGAGTAATCTAACGCGTTACTCTAATCGGACTACCTTTATCCAGTAACGAGTAATCTAACGCGTTACTCTAATCGGACTACCTTTATCCAGTAACGAGTAATCTAACGCGTTACTCTAATCGGACTACCTTTATCCAGTAACGAGTAATCTAACGCGTTACTCTAATCGGACTACCTTTATCCAGTAACGAGTGATCTAACGCGTTACTCTAATCGGACTACCTTTATCCAGCAACGAGTAATCTAACGCGTTACTATAATCGGACTACCTTTATCCAGTAACGAGTGATCTAACACGTTACTATAATCGGACTACCTTTATCCAGTAACGAGTAATCTAACGCGTTACTATAATCGGACTACCTTTATCCAGTAACGAGTAATCTAACGCGTTACTCTAAACGGACTACCTTTATCCAGTAACGAGTACTCTAACGCGTTACTATAATCGGACTACCTTTATCCAGTAACGAGTGATCTAACGCGTTACTATAATCGGACTACCTTTATCCAGTAACGAGTAATCTAACGCGTTACTCTAATCGGACTACCTTTATCCAGTAACGAGTAATCTAACGCGTTACTATAATCGGACTACCTTTATCCAGTAACGAGTAATCTAACGCGTTACTCTAATCGGACTACCTTTATCCAGTAACGAGTAATCTAACGCGTTACTCTAATCGGACTACCTTTATCCAGTAACGAGTAATCTAACGCGTTACTCTAATCGGACTACCTTTATCCAGTAACGAGTAATCTAACGCGTTACTCTAATCGGACTACCTTTATCCAGTAACGAGTGATCTAACGCATTACTCTAATCGGACTACCTTTATCCAGCAACGAGTGATCTAACGCGTTACTATAATCGGACTACCTTTATCCAGTAACGAGTGATCTAACGTGTTACTATAATCGGACTACCTTTATCCAGTAACGAGTGATCTAACGCGTTACTATAATCGGACTACCTTTATCCAGTAACGAGTAATCTAACGCGTTACTATAATCGGACTACCTTTATCCAGTAACGAGTAATCTAACGCGTTACTATAATCGGACTACCTTTATCCAGTAACGAGTAATCTAACGCGTTACTCTAATCGGACTACCTTTATCCAGTAACGAGTAATCTAACGCGTTACTCTAATCGGACTACCTTTATCCAGTAACGAGTAATCTAACGCGTTACTCTAATCGGACTACCTTTATCCAGTAACGAGTAATCTAACGTGTTACTCTAATCTGACTACCTTTATCCAGTAACGAGTGATCTAACGCGTTACTATAATCGGACTACCTTTATCCAGTAACGAGTGATCTAACGCGTTACTATAATCGGACTACCTTTATCCAGTAACGAGTAATCTAACGCGTTACTCTAATCGGACTACCTTTATCCAGTAACGAGTAATCTAACGCGTTACTCTAATCGGACTACCTTTATCCAGTAACGAGTAATCTAACGCGTTACTCTAATCGGACTACCTTTATCCAGTAACGAGTAATCTAACGCGTTACTCTAATCGGACTACCTTTATCCAGTAACGAGTAATCTAACGCGTTACTCTAATCGGACTACCTTTATCCAGTAACGAGTGATCTAACGCGTTACTCTAATCGGACTACCTTTATCCAGCAATGAGTAATCTAACGCGTTACTATAATCGGACTACCTTTATCCAGTAACGAGTGATCTAACACGTTACTATAATCGGACTACCTTTATCCAGTAACGAGTAATCTAACGCGTTACTATAATCGGACTACCTTTATCCAGTAACGAGTAATCTAACGCGTTACTCTAAACGGACTACCTTTATCCAGTAACGAGTACTCTAACGCGTTACTATAATCGGACTACCTTTATCCAGTAACGAGTGATCTAACGCGTTACTATAATCGGACTACCTTTATCCAGTAACGAGTAATCTAACGCGTTACTCTAATCGGACTACCTTTATCCAGTAACGAGTAATCTAACGCGTTACTATAATTGGACTACCTTTATCCAGTAACGAGTAATCTAACACGTTACTATAATCGGACTACCTTTATCCAGTAACGAGTAATCTAACGCGTTACTCTAATCGGACTACCTTTATCCAGTAACGAGTAATCTAACGCGTTACTATAATTGGACTACCTTTATCCAGTAACGAGTAATCTAACACGTTACTATAATCGGACTACCTTTATCCAGTAACGAGTAATCTAACGCGTTACTCTAAACGGACTACCTTTATCCAGTAACGAGTACTCTAACGCGTTACTATAATCGGACTACCTTTATCCAGTAACGAGTGATCTAACGCGTTACTATAATCGGACTACCTTTATCCAGTAACGAGTAATCTAACGCGTTACTATAATCGGACTACCTTTATCCAGTAACGAGTAATCTAACGCGTTACTCTAATCGGACTACCTTTATCCAGTCACGAGTAATCTAACGCGTTACTCTAATCGGACTACCTTTATCCAGTCACGAGTAATCTAACGCATTACTCAAAACGGACTACCTTTATCCAGTAACGAGTAATCTAACGCGTTACTCTAATCGGACTACCTTTATCCAGTCACGAGTAATCTAACGCATTACTATAATCGGACTACCTTTATCCAGTAACGAGTAATCTAACGTGTTACTCTAATCGGACTACCTTTATCCAGTAACGAGTAATCTAACGCGTTACTCTAATCGGACTACCTTTATCCAGTAACGAGTACTCTAACGCGTTACTATAATCGGACTACCTTTACCCAGTAACGAGTGATCTAACACGTTACTATAATCGGACTACCTTTATCCAGTAACGAGTAATCTAACGCGTTACTATAATCGGACTACCTTTATCCAGTAACGAGTAATCTAACGCGTTACTCTAAACGGACTACCTTTATCCAGTAACGAGTACTCTAACGCGTTACTATAATCGGACTACCTTTATCCAGTAACGAGTGATCTAACACGTTACTATAATCGGACTACCATTATCCAGTAACGAGTGATCTAACGCGTTACTCTAATCGGACTACCTTTATCCAGTAACGAGTAATCTAACGCGTTACTATAATCGGACTACCTTTATCCAGTAACGAGTGATCTAACGCGTTACTATAATCGGACTACCTTTATCCAGTAACGAGTAATCTAACGCGTTACTCTAATCGGACTAACTTTATCCAGTAACGAGTAATCTAACGCGTTACTATAATCGGACTACCTTTATCCAGTAACGAGTAATCTAACGCGTTACTCTAATCGGACTACCTTTATCCAGTAACGAGTAATCTAACGCGTTACTCTAATCGGACTACCTTTATCCAGTAACGAGTAATCTAACGTGTTACTCTAATCGGACTACCTTTATCCAGTAACGAGTAATCTAACGCGTTACTATAATCGGACTACCTTTATCCAGTAACGAGTAATCTAACGCGTTACTATAATCAGACTACCTTTATCCAGTAACGAGTGATCTAACGTGTTACTATAATCGGACTACCTTTATCCAGTAACGAGTGATCTAACGCGTTACTATAATCGGACTACCTTTATCCAGTAACGAGTAATCTAACGCGTTACTATAATCGGACTACCTTTATCCAGTAACGAGTAATCTAACGCGTTACTATAATCGGACTACCTTTATCCAGTAACGAGTAATCTAACGCGTTACTCTAATCGGACTACCTTTATCCAGAAACGAGTAATCTAACGCGTTACTCTAATCGGACTACCTTTATCCAGTAACGAGTAATCTAACGCGTTACTCTAATCTGACTACCTTTATCCAGTAACGAGTAATCTAACGTGTTACTATAATCGGACTACCTTTATCCAGTAACGAGTGATCTAACGCGTTACTATAATCGGACTACCTTTATCCAGTAACGAGTAATCTAACGCGTTACTCTAATCGGACTGCCTTTATCCAGTAACGAGAAATCTAACGCGTTACTATAATCGGACTACCTTTATCCAGTAACGAGTAATCTAACGCGTTACTCTAATCGGACTACCTTTATCCAGTAACGAGTGATCTAACGCGTTACTCTAATCGGACTACCTTTATCCAGCAACGAGTAATCTAACGCGTTACTATAATCGGACTACCTTTATCCAGTAACGAGTGATCTAACACGTTACTATAATCGGACTACCTTTATCCAGTAACGAGTAATCTAACGCGTTACTATAATCGGACTACCTTTATCCAGTAACGAGTACTCTAACGCGTTACTATAATCGGACTACCTTTATCCAGTAACGAGTGATCTAACGCGTTACTCTAAACGGACTACCTTTATCCAGTAACGAGTACTCTAACGCGTTACTATAATCGGACTACCTTTATCCAGTAACGAGTGATCTAACGCGTTACTATAATCGGACTACCTTTATCCAGTAACGAGTAATCTAACGCGTTACTCTAATCGGACTACCTTTATCCAGTAACGAGTAATCTAACGCGTTACTATAATCGGACTACCTTTATCCAGTAACGAGTAATCTAACGCGTTACTCTAATCGGACTACCTTTATCCAGTAACGAGTAATCTAACGCGTTACTCTAATCGGACTACCTTTATCCAGTAACGAGTAATCTAACGCGTTACTCTAATCGGACTACCTTTATCCAGTAACGAGTAATCTAACGCGTTACTCTAATCGGACTACCTTTATCCAGTAACGAGTGATCTAACGCGTTACTCTAATCGGACTACCTTTATCCAGCAACGAGTAATCTAACGCGTTACTATAATCGGACTACCTTTATCCAGTAACGAGTGATCTAACGCGTTACTATAATCGGACTACCTTTATCCAGTAACGAGTGATCTAACGCGTTACTATAATCGGACTACCTTTATCCAGTAACGAGTAATCTAACGCGTTACTATAATCGGACTACCTTTATCCAGTAACGAGTAATCTAACGCGTTACTATAATCGGACTACCTTTATCCAGTAACGAGTAATCTAACGCGTTACTCTAATCGGACTACCTTTATCCAGTAACGAGTAATCTAACGCGTTACTCTAATCGGACTACCTTTATCCAGTAACGAGTAATCTAACGCGTTACTCTAATCGGACTACCTTTATCCAGTAACGAGTAATCTAACGTGTTACTCTAATCTGACTACCTTTATCCAGTAACGAGTAATCTAACGCGTTACTATAATTGGACTACCTTTATCTTCCCACAATATTCTAAAATGCACATGTGATGGACAGTATACTATCCCATAAGGCCACGGGAGGGAATTTATGAATGAAAGTGAAGCGACAGTATGTAGGTCACATGACAGTAACAACATGGCAAATATAGTGCGTCCGGATTTCATTCATACTACCATATTCATACTATATAGAATGTACTTTTTTAACAGTTGCAAAGTCCATCCCAATTCAAATGCAGTGCCTACTTAGATAATTGATTTCGGTAGTGTTGACGATATTATTCATGGAGCCAATGGGTCTTTAAACATACGTTTGCATGATATTTTTGCTTTTGCACTTGATCTTCAAAATCTTCATGATTCATGTGCATTAATGTGTCACATGCAAACAAAACAAAAACATTGTATTGCTACAATATGTCATTCAGGTACTCTACTACTATATAACTAACTTTAATTTTTAAAACAAACTTTTAAAACGAACTTTTAGGCATTTTCCAAGCAATTAATACATTTCAGTAGTGGTGATGTTTTATACAGTATTTTGAAGAAGTAAATATCCACAGCAACTTTAATCAATTTTATTTAAAACCCAAGCAAGATGCAAAAACAAACAATTTGATATTAAAAATAAGCAGCAGTCCGATATTCATAAAGAAAGGCATACAAAAGAATTAAAAGTGTAGGTTCGACCTATAATGTGTCTGTGTGCACACACACCCACACACACACCTTCATTGTCAAGGGAATGAACAGTCTAATTAAACACTGACTGACACTTTGCATCCCCAGCGAGTGTCATTTCGAGAACCAAAACCTTTGGAGGCCCATGAACCGCTCTAATTAAGAGTGTAACAGCACGGAGACAAATGCATGTTTAACACACTCCGACCCCAAAATGAACACACACACAGAGACTGGCTCACTCGTGCATAATGACGTCCTGGCTGCTGGTTGTGGACAGGAAGTCAATGTCTATTTATATACACTTAAACACACACACACACACACACACACACACACACACACACACACACACACACACACACACACACACACACACGACTCAATTGTTGCTCTCATTTCAATGGCTATGTCTGAAAACCTAGGCTGCCGACTCGTTGCCTCACTGCCTTATATCAGACAATGGCTTTGTGCATCTCACAAAACTAATTTTTGGACAGACTTCTAAGGCAGAGTAACAGTTTAATGATCTACAGCAAAATAGAGAGAGCTTTGGTGAGAACTAAACACATATTCAATTACTACATAAGTCATTTCTCGCAAGACATGACATCAGAAGAAAATTTTGGTGAATTTTTTTTTACATTTACACACAAACTGACCCACAAATGCAACTTTCGGACGCCATCTTTTTCCCCCATTAGCTCAACTGTGACTGAATGGAAAGCACAGGATTGTGGGATATCAAAGGCAGTGAAGGATACATCTGTGCTGCCTTCAAAAATCCATTAGATGAAGGTATCTCAGGAGCTAACATTAGATTCGGACGTGCCTTGATGCCTTCCTGCCTTTAAATGTGTCCCCCGAAGGGAGCATTTTCCAGGTTTCGGATGCAGCCAATGTCACCTCTTTTCACGGGAAAGTGATCGCAGAGAAGCCTCGTGATTGGATGGTCAAGCAAATCACAGTGGGAAGCATCCGGCCAATCAGAGCATGGTGTGACCGGAGACTTAAAGTGATAGTTCACTCCAAAAAATTAAATCTCTTTCATCATTTAGTCACGCTTACACTGTAAAAAAGTGACTGATCACATCTACATTTTTCAGTTGGCCAAATTAAAAATCTGTGAATGGGTCATTTTTTCAGTTGGTAGAATTGATGCAATTTAATTCACAGAAATTTTTTTTTTTTTTATTTATCTGTCACTAGAAAATTTTCAGTTGGAGACCTGAATTTGTTTTACAGTGTAAGTTGTTTCCAAACCCATATGAATTTCTTTGTTCTGCTGAACGCAAAGGAAGGTATTTGGAAGAATGTTTGTAACCAAGCAGATCTCGGCAGCCACTGACTTCCATAGTATTTTTCCCCCACTAACAGTCAATTAGCCAAGAAATCTATACGCACCCTAGCAACAGCAAATATAATTTGCAGCCAGTGTCGTCTAGCAACTCTCCGGTGGCTTCTGAGCTGTAAAAACCAAACTATGGTCGGGCCAATCACATCGTGTATAGAGTCGGTTTGCGGGGCTTAACATAATGACGGCAGAGTTGCGTTTGCGTGCGTCTAGACTAGTAAACACAGAAACTGGCGAACGTGGTCTTTCGATTCGGCTTTGACCGCGACCGGATACGGCGAATGTTTAATCTGTCAGCGAGCTCTGCTTCACCTTCGTTGCTCTGGTTGGTGTAGCGCTATCCTATCGCGTGCAGAGGGAGTTTGAAAGACAGCCGTTTATCCGCCCCTCAGATTGAGCTGTCAATGGTGAGTTTACATGCACACCATCAAACTGATAACTCACAAATATCAGCTTTACAGGTTTATCAGGTTTGCCCCGTTTAAATGCAAACCAGTAAACTGACAACGCAAGTAAACCGCGTTCACATGACTTTACTAATAAACCGGGTTATTTCCTTGTAGTGACGTCAAAAATAATAATGTCCGTATCTTCAAATGTTACGTCAGTTGTGATGTTAATAAAGCGTGTCAGCGGGAGATTTACGGCTCATATTCTCCCTCATGAAGCATGCAGCGTTTAGACTGAACCTCTTCTACTTCTGCTGTGTGAGATGAGAACACATCTTTACAATGTTCTGGGTCCTAAAAGAGTCTGAGTTTGTGATGTATGTCCTTATTTCACGCAAAACGCTAGCTCGCTCTGTCTGAATGCGTTTAAATCTGCTGTAAGTTTGCGTTTTTGTCACCTATCACATGCGCACTTCAATAAGCCGACAGAAAGCAGGTTAATGCGTTTACATGCCGCGCGAAATCAGGGTAAGAGGCAAAAAACGAATGGTCTCTACGATCAACTTAGGCTTACGACACTTTTGGGAAACGCAGCCCAGGCTTGTCAGGCTAGTATGCTGCCAAGATCTTCTTGGTTACAAACATACTTCCAATTATCTTCCTTGATGTTCAACAGAAGAAAAAAAATATAGGTTTGGAACAACTTTGGTGCAAAATTATGACATTAAATACAACATTTTTGGGGGTGAACTATCCCTTTAAGACACTTTTTGTATAACATTTAACCTTAAAGGGGGGGTGAAATGCTGTTTCATGCATACTGATCTTTTTACACTGTTAAAGACCCATACTAAACATAGACAAAGTTTCAAAAGTTAAGGTGGACGTTTGATGGGAGTATTTCTTTGTCAAAAATACTACTTCCGGTTAGTCATAAGTTTCGGCAAGTTTTTTGAGATCATGCGTTCCCATTGACGTTAATGGGGGCGGAATTTCCTTGTATGGGCCTTACGGACAATTCTACCGGAAGCGCGTGAGAGAGAGCGAGGGAGAGAGCGAAAGCAACAGGCTACGCCCATCAAAGCGCTGGCTTGTAGGATGCTAAACAGGTGATATAACCAGTAGCTACTGACTTACCCACTGATAGGCCGGCGGTCGATCTGTATTAGCACTTTCCTCACGCGACGGGCGAATCACTTTCCTCACAGAGCGACTCACTTTCCTCACGCGGCAGGCGAATCACTTTCCTCACTGAGCGAATCACTTTCCTCACGCGACGGGCGAATCACTTTCCTCACAGAGCGACTCACTTTCCTCACGCGGCAGGCGAATCACTTTCCTCACTGAGCGAATCACTTTCCTCACAGAGCGAATCACTTTCCTCACGCGGCGGGCGAATCACTTTCCTCACTGAGCGAATCACTTTCCTCACAGAGCGAATCACTTTCCTCAAGGAGCGACTCACTTTCCTCACTGCAGCGCGCTGCTGCACACGTCATTATTTAGCTCCACTCACACGACACGCCCCCACCCGCTCGGCTTTTTTCGGAAAGACTCGGAACAGCGCATCTTTCTTATATAATTATAAAAAAAATAAAGACTTTTCGGAGATATGCAGGATGCAATGCTACTCTATAGGTACTCAAGATTGACATGACACTGACTGAAACTGAGTGTTTCACCCCCCCTTTAAATAAAGAGCTAATCTTTGCAGAGAGAGAGAGAGAGAGAGAGAGAGAGAGAGAGAGAGAGAGAGAGAGAGACGTACAAGGATAAACTGAGATGAAAGAGTTTGTAGGTGAAACGCTAAGGGGAAAAAAGAACGAATGAAGGATGAAACAGAAAAACAGTAGGACGCTTGTTGTGTTTGAAATGGAGGGATGATTCATAATCAGACTGTGAGAGCCTGTTGGCAAATGGAGCAGTGCGTTACATAACCGAGTCCTGCAATGCTATTGATCTTCCCATCGGTTTGAAACAATCCCATAAAAAACAAGAGCAAAGTTCACCACTACAATCACAATGCTGTTCGAAGGAGTTTCGAGAGTATTGCCCGCCCACTTTATTCATGAGCCAGGCCATCAGCTACGAGGCCAATCGTAACACTGCACACTTTCATTGTAGGCTAACTTAAACGTATTTGAAAATCTGACAAAAACGCTAAAGGTACAAACCCCTTTAGTGAGGGAAAGAACTATGAAGCATTTCCAACAACATAATCGAGTTGAAAACGACATTTAACAATATTGATTGTGTGTATAAACAACATATGTTAAGCGTCTCGCTTATGCCATTTGCTTTATGGGCGGGGCTAAAACCTATTTCTCTCTGACTGGTGACATTTTTCTGCAAAGCATCATGGGTAATGTAGTTTTTACCACTAATTCCGCAGTTAAATATGATCTTTTTAAAACTACGTTGAAGTAAAGCAGGCTGACGGCTTCAACAGAAGCAAATACCACTGATATGCAACCTCGTAGCTCTTAGTCTTTAAAAGGTTTATACGTTTTTATTAAAAATCACTTTCAGTGATTTTACTTCAGAAACCCGACTGTTTGCACTCTCTGGTGTATTACCGGACCCCAGCAACGTGATAAACAACATTTCAAACGACTTATTTGTTTTCCTGCTAGATTAAAATGAAAAAAATAATATAACAAATAATTCCAAATATTAATTTAAACTATAATACAAACACTTTACAGTAAGTTCCCATTGGTTAGCTAATGTATTAAAGGCACAATATGTAATTTTCCGCCAGTAGAGGTCGCTCATTCAAAACAAAGGCGTCTTGATGTTTTATTTTGTCAGTCGAGCACTTACGCTTCTTCTGCTCACGTGTGTGTGTGTTTGTGTGTTTGGGAATGCAGCGCTGTTTTATCATATCCCACATCTGAGTGTGTTAAAGTCATGTTATAATGCTACTCTGTGCGTTCGCTCGGCGCTACTATGAGACATGAGATCTATGAGATCGATATTAGGCACAGTAAAACACGGTACTCTGTGCGGTAAATCAACAACACCAGATTTAAACCATCAATGATCCAAACAGTGTCTAATAAAACACATCAGATATTAAAGCGGCGCTAGTGTTGTCATGGTTACCACATAATAACACTGGAGGGTAACGTGTGTATGATGTCATTGATAGGTGTCGTGGTTAAAATTGCTTATTTTTCTGGATATAAACATTCTTGGAAACATTTGGGATAATGTACACAAGTCAACAAAATATATAACACTGTTCTACTGGTTTTTGGATATGCTAATCCAAAAAATCTTACATATTGTGCCTTTAACATTAACATAATTATTAATCTTTGTTAACGTTAGTTGATAATATTACAGCTGTTCATTGTTAGCTCACGTTAATGATGTGAGGAATCATTCATGTCTGTATGTCTCAATTTAAGACTACAATCAGCTAGAATAATTCCTATATCGGCATTAAAACAAACGTGGCCGTCATTCTTGCCCCGGTACTATTATTGTCTGCAGAAGGAGCAGCTGTGTCCTCTGCTGTTGCTATGGAAACACTGTATGTGGCATAAGACAGGAAGTGGCTGGGCCGTGGGGGGGAAGTGATGTAATGAGTTTTAGATCATGCATTTGAATATCATTTGCAGCAACTGCGAAAAAAAAAAAAAAGATCTATTCAGTGAGAGGATTGAGATCTTTGGGTTTAAGTCAAAGGAAGAATTGTTCCCAAATTCTGTAATTTTCTTACCCTTATGTTGTTGCAAACTCGTATGATCTTCTTTCTTCAGTGGAACACACACACACACGCGCACACACACACACACACGCGCACACACACGCGCGCACACACACACACACACGCACACACACAACGCGCACACACACACACGCGCACACACACGCACACACACACACACGAAAGGCACACACACACACACACACACACACACACACACACACACACACACACACACACACACACACACACACACACACACACACACCTCAGGGCAGGAGTGCAATAAACATGCATCTTCACTATGTGTGTCTGAGTGAGTGTAACTGTGTGTGTGTGTGTGTGTATGGGTGTGTGTCTGAGTGAGTGAGTCTGAGTGAGTGTAAGTGTATGTATGTGGCGTTGTGTGTGTGTGTGTGGGCATGTTTTTGTGACATATGAGGACACAAATGTGTATAATGCCATGGGTATGACACAGGTATTACAGGAGAGGGTGAAATATGAGGACATTACCCATGTCCCCACTTTACAAAAGGCTTATAAATCACACAGGAGGAGTTTATTTAGAAAGTAAAAATGCAGAATGTTTCCTGTGATGGGTAGGTTTAGGGGCAGTTTGTGTGTGTGTGTGTGTGTGTGTGTGTGTGTGTGTGTGTGTGTGTGTGTATGATGGGTAGGTTTAGGGGCAGTTTGTGTGTGTGTGTGTGTGTGTGTGTTTGTGTGTATGATGGGTAGGTTTAGGGGCAGTGTATGTGTGTGTGTGTGTGTGTGTGTGTGTGTGTGTGTGTGTGTGTGTGTGTGTGATGGGTAGGTTTAGGGGCAGTGTGTGTGTGTGTGTGTGTGTGTGTGTGTGTGTGTGTGTGTGTGTGTGTGTGTGTGATGGGTAGGTTTAGGGGCAGTGTGTGTGTGTGTGTGTGTGTGTGTGATGGGTAGGTTTAGGGGCTGTGTGTGTGTGTGTGTGTGTGTGTGTGTGTGTGTGTGTGATGGGTCGGTTTAGGGATAGGGGCAGTGTAGCGTGATAGATAAATACGGTTTGTACGGTATTTAAACCATTACGCCTATGGAATGTCCCCACATTTCACAAAAACAAACGTGTGTGTGTCTGAGTGAGTGTGTGTGTGTGTGTGTGTGTGTGTGTGTGTGAGAGTGTGTCTGTCTGCGTGTGTTTGTGTGTGTGTCTGTGTGTGTGTGTGTGGGCTAATTAGATTGTCAGAATTGTCTGATTGACTGTAGCCATAATTTCTTTGTGAATCATGGATCTCCATGGTAACAAGTGAACGTCTGAGAATAAAAGTGGCCCTTACAGAGGAGAGAGCGCTTGACATTTACCGAACGCAACGAACAAAACCAGGACGTGCGACAGTAACAAAATTATAAAGCACACAAGCTCCCTCTCCAGAGACAAATAAAAGAAAAGGGCCATTTGTTTCTTTTTTTCACATTAGTATAATTTTTTCCTGATGTAGACAATATCACACAGTGATAATTCAGAGACGGAGAGAGAGAAAGAGAAAGAAAGAAATAAAGCAATCAACAAGCATCTTGTGAACAAACCACAGCGTTACTCACTTAAGTCCAAAGAGGCAATTCACTGCAATAACCACACAGTACAAAAATAGAGCAACTCTCCTTCAGAAACACATCGACTCAACAACACTGGATCAACTCCTACACATTCATCGGCTTCGTCTTAAGACAATAATGCTTTAAAACGCTTCTCAAAAGAAAACCAAA
Organism: Pseudorasbora parva; assembly: GCF_024679245.1. Taxonomy (NCBI): domain Eukaryota; kingdom Metazoa; phylum Chordata; class Actinopteri; order Cypriniformes; family Gobionidae; genus Pseudorasbora; species Pseudorasbora parva. The sequence continues at coordinate 44,533,440 of NC_090179.1, forward strand.
CAGTGAAAAAGAAAACATTCCATTCAAGAATATCAATCAAATTAAATATAATAATAATAATAATAACAGGTAGCCCTTTATTTTAATGCGTCCTTCTTACAGTTTATGTAATGTATCAAGTACTGATTAATATTAACCCCTTAACTGTCACCGTCCCACAGGTGGGACGCTTGGCGCTCTTTTTTTTTATTGGCCTTTTTTAGTAATCCTCATAAATTTGGTATCATTTGAAAGATTACGAACTCAAAATTCATCCTGTGAAAACCGTTTTGAAATCGGACGTTGCGTTACCATGGAAACGGTACTTGAACTTCTTCTGGCAGGCTCCTCCCCCTAGTGGGCGGCATCTTGTTTCATATTACAACATTTACTTTAACTACTTTATAAGCTAAATCTTTTCTAATCTTGACAAAACGCGTATCGTCGGAAAGGTCAGAGTCTCAAGGTTCCGTATTTGGTGACTGTTTTGTGATGGAAGTGATATTTGGATAGAAATTTTTGGATAGAAATTTTAAAAAACAATCAATATAATGTGGATGACACCCGGTGGCTATTTTTGGTACTGCACCTAAAACAAAATCAATTTTTGTGATATCAACTTTAAATTTGGAACACAACTTGGTTAGACATATGGCTTTGATTTTATAGTAATGTTATAGTAAAATTTGTTTGTAAAATAAATATTTTATATAAAATAAAAAATATTACAGTATTTTTAATTTACAGTTAATTTAAACTTCCATAACCTTTTCATATTTTGAATTGCTTTCACTTAAGCAATAATCAGCCGAGTGTTAACTTTCAAACAAGACCAAACTTAGGTTTATATTCCAATACATTCTTGAATTACAGCCATTAAAGTTTGGACAGTGCATTTTCATGTTTATTCTCTAAAGGGAGGTGACAGTTAAGGGTTAGTGAACACCATGTGCTTATTGTAAGTTAAGGGCTTGGTTTAGCATGTAATCATGCATAATTTACTGTACAATAAGTACATGTGTAACAAGGATACTGTCAAATAAAGTGTTACCTAATTATAACAATAATCATAATAATAATAATAATAATATAAAACAGCATAACTTGATCGTCAGTATTCTTACGCAATTTTATGTTTTGAAATACATCTTTCTGTCACAGTATAAACATTCTGCATTCGTGCGTCGCTTCATGAGCGACAGTGACAGATCAGATAGAGAGAGTTTGACGTTATCAGCAAGCCATGCCCAAAAGATGCAACTGGGGACCAGGGAACAGGCGTCATGTGATCAAGACCCAGAATGCAATGGGGCCTGACGTCACACAAGGAGCAGGTTACACAACAGCCAAATCCACAAACCGTGCTAAACAACTGGACGTCCGGATCCAAAATAGTTACGATTTTCATAAGTTCAGTTCGGCACTTGCAATACATGCAGCGATAATTAGGTCGACGTCAGTCTTATGATCCTCCTTTTTTTTTTTTACGAAACCTCATAATTTTTAAGTTTGTCAAGATGCATTTTTTTCGTCGTGAGCCTGCACTGTAAAAAATTATTTAAAAAAAAAAGTTACCTGGTTGCCTTGAAATTTTTTGTTAATTGAAATTAAAAATTTGAGTTAATACGATGAACATTTTTGTGAATCAACAACCTTTATTCAAATATTTTTAGATTTTGCGATGACGCAGTGAAACTTGTGCTATTTTCATGATTTATCACATTCTTTAGGTGGTTCACATACAATAATATTTTGAGTTTCTATTTATTAAACCAATGTCCTTCATTGTATCAACTCAAATTTTTAATTCCAACAAACTCAAAATTTTAAGACAACCAGGTTACTTACTTTTTTAAGTTAAACCAACAATTTTTTTACAGTGTGAGAAACAAAAATATTCAGTCTCGCGTTCAAAAGTCGATAACGGAAAAAACAGCAACTGACGCCCCGGAGCAAAATGCAAATTAGTGGGCGGAGTCCAAAATAAACATGCACGTCACATCAGGCTGAGAGACGTCACTGTTCCTCTCGCTCTTCTTCCTCCGCGTCGACGTCTTCCTCATCGAGCGAGACGATTCCAGACGAGGCCACGTCCGACACCTTTCTACGCGCGGAATATTTCGGCGGGAAACAGACTCCGCCTCCACAGTCCTTACAAGGCGTGTCCTCGTCTTCGAATGTCTCGGAATATGTTTCCAAGCAACAGGGGGAGTGGCCTCGTCGGTGCCCCGCCCTCTGTAGTCGGGCCAACAGTAGCCCCTCCCCTCCCTGAAGAACGCTGATAATCTTGGCGGTGAGGTCCGCGGCGGGAGAATCCCGGAGCAACGGGTGTCTCTCGTCCAAGCTGTACGTGCTGGAGCAGAGCGTGTCTGACGGCGACCCCGGCGACCCCACAGGAGGTGAAAGGTCAGCTCCCACCCCGCTCTCGGACTCACACAGACCACGCCCCCGCAGGTGAGCCTGACACACCTGAGTGTGCAAGAGATCCCTCAGGTAATGAGGGTACGAGGACAGATCTGAGGAGACAAACAGGTGCATCAGAATCAAAGCACTGCACATATTTGGATCAACATTTACATATTTTGATTGGGAAGCAACTTAAAGTGTTAGTTCACCCAAAAATGAAAATGATTTAATTAATGACTCCGCCTCATGTCGTTGGACACCCTTCAGACCTCCGTTCTTCTTCAGAACACAAATGAAGATATTTTAGTGTAAAGCTGAGAAAGGCTTCAGAAAGGCCTCCATTGGCATTCAGTACATTCACACTCACAAGACCCATAAAGGCACTAAAGACGTCGACACAAAGCCCATCTCACTACAGCGGCTGGACAATAATATTACGAAGCGACGAAAATAGTTATTGTGCGCACAAAAATCTAAATAACGACTTTATCCACCAAGCTATTGACGTGAACTCGACGCATGCGTGAGAATATGACTCAGCTCCGTTCATGACCCAGAAGAGGAGGAGCGAGACCGACACGGAAGACAATAACTTGCCAGATAAAGTCATTATTTGGATTTTTTTTGGCGCACAAAAACAATTTTTTGTATCGACGTCTTTGTATCGACGTCTTTAGTGCCTTTATGGGTCTTGTGAGTGTGAATGTACTGAATGCCAATGGAGGCCTTTCTGAAGCCTTTCTCAGCTTTACACTAAAATATCTTCATTTGTGTTCTGAAGATGAACGAAGGTCTTACGGGTGTCCAGCGACATGAGGGTGAGCAATTAATGAAATAATTTAAATATTTGGGTGAACTAACCCTTTAAAGGGTTACTTCATTGATTAGCATATGACTTTGTATCAGTAGAAACACTGGAGTATATTCGAATGATCGTGCTTCCCCCCTCATATCAAATTCATTCCAAACCAGACTTCAGTTCATCTTTGAACCACAAATAAAGATGTTTAAATGAAATCTGAGAGATTACTGTCCGTCCATTGACAGTCCACACAACTTCCACTTTGACACGTCTCCGGTCATAAAGAGATTGTAAAATTAATCCATATGAATTGAGCAGTTTAGTGCAAATTTTTCTACATTTGAGCTTTTGGAAGAACCATCTAGGTTTATTCTGGTGTTACGCAGCGCGTTTGAGGTTCTCAAGAACCAATGAGGTTCATTCTCGTGTTACGCAGCACGTTTGAGGTTCTCAAGAACCAATGAGGTTCATTCTGGTGTTACGCAGCACGTTTGAGGTTCTCAAGAACCAATGAGGTTCATTCTCGTGTTACGCAGCACGTTTGAGGTTCTCAAGAACCAATGAGGTTCATTCTGGTGTTACGCTGCATGTTTGAGCTCCTCAAGAACCAATGAGGTTCATTCTCGTGTTACGCAGCACGTTTGAGGTTCTCAAGAACCAATGAGGTTCATTCTGGTGTTACGCAGCACGTTTGAGGTTCTCAAGAACCAATGAGGTTCATTCTGGTGTTACGCAGCACGTTTGAGGTTCTTAAGAACCAATGAGGTTCATTCTGGTGTTACGCAGCACGTTTGAGGTTCTCAAGAACCAATGAGGTTCATTCTGGTGTTACGCTGCACGTTTGAGCTCCTCAAGAACCAATGAGGTTCATTCTCATGTTACGCAGCACGTTTGAGCTTCTCAAGAACCAATGAGGTTCATTCTGGTGTTACGCAGCACGTTTGAGCTCCTCAAGAACCAATGAGGTTCATTCTCATGTTACGCAGCACGTTTGAGCTTCAGCGAGAACCAATGTGGTTCATTCTGGTGTTACGCAGCACGTTTGAGCTTCTCAAGAACCAATGAGGTTCATTCTGGTGTTACGCAGCACGTTTGAGCTTCAGCGAGAACCAATGAGGTTCATTCTGGTGTTATGCAGCACGTTTGAGCTCCTCAAGAACCAATGAGGTTCATTCTGGTGTTACGTAGCAGGTTTGAGCTCCTCAAGAACCAATGAGGTTCATTCTGGTGTTACGCAGCACGTTTGAGCTCCTCAAGAACCAATGAGGTTCATTCTGGTGTTACGCAGCACGTTTGAGCTCCTCAAGAACCAATGAGGTTCCTTCTGGTGTTATGCAGCACGTTTGAGCTTCAGCGAGAACCAATGAGGTTCATTCTGGTGTTACGCAGCACGTTTGAGCTCCTCAAGAACCAATGAGGTTCATTGTGGTGTTACGCAGCACGTTTGAGCTACAGCGAGAACCAATGAGGTTCATTCTGGTGTTATGCAGCACGTTTGAGCTCCTCAAGAACCAATGAGGTTCATTGTGGTGTTACGCAGCACGTTGAGCTCCTCAAGAACCAATGAGGTTCATTCTGGTGTTACGCAGCACGTTTGAGCTTCAGCGAGAACCAATGAGGTTCATTCTGGTGTTACGCAGCACGTTTGAGCTCCTCAAGAACCAATGAGGTTCATTCTAGTGTTACGCAGCACGTTTGAGCTTCTCAAGAACCAATGAGGTTAATTCTGGGGTTACGCAGCACGTTTGAGCTTCTCAAGAACCAATGAGGTTAATTCTGGTGTTACGCAGCACGTTTGAGCTTCTCAAGAACCAATAAGGTTCATTCTGGACTAAACCGCTCGTATATGGACTCGTTTTATGATTTTTAAGTCAAAGTAGTAGTTGCATGGACTGTCAGTGGAGGGATAGAAATAATAAAAATATCTTCATTTGTGTTTCAAAGATGAACGAAAGTCTTACGGGTTTGGAGTGACATGAGGGTGAGTAAATGATGTCGGTTTTTGGGTGAAGTAACCCTTTAATTGGCACAGGAAACGTGTCGTACCACGAACATGGTGTAAACCTGCAAACTGTAGCTGTACAAAGAGACAAGCTGGATGTGGTACAACTTTATTCCCTTCACTCACACACTCACTCTCTCTCTCTCGCTCTCTCTCGCTCTCTCTCTTTCTCTCTACGGTCTGCTGCAGCTGAACACATTAAACTTGCAGGAGAAATGAATGCTGGGATATCAAATAGCGCCAGAGAGCAAAACTACAGAGAAGGGGGAAGGAGGGGGGACAGGGATGAAAGTAGGGCACTGGGACAATGATGTCTGTGCTGCGTTTCTGCGTTTAGTTTGAGTTGCAGAGAAAAAGAAAAATAGAGAAATTGGTCATCACCATTAGCCTTAAAGGGATAGTTCACCCAAAAATGAGAATGTGATGTTTATCTGCTGACCCACAGGGCATCCAAGATGTAGGTGTGTTTGTTTCTTCAGTAGAACACAAATGAAGGTTTTTATGTTGGATGCACTGGGGGTCAGCAGATAAACATCACATTTTAATTTTTGGGTGAACTAACCCTTGAATTCAACAAACAAAACTCATGAATATTAAAGGTGCACTATGCAAGTTTCCGTCCACTGGAGGGCGCCTATTCTAAACAAAGGCGTAGTTTGATGACGCCAAGTGTGAGCGCAGCATCTTGGGACATGTGGTCTTCACCTCACAGCCGGTGGAAAATAGGACTCGGGCAGAAATCATGTTGATGGATGCGGTTATTAACGTTACTGTAGTGAAGCAAAGCAGGACCGAGTGTTGAGGAGCTGAGCACGGCCGCTGGAGCGATTGTTACACACACACGGCTCGCGAACACCGGGACTTTTATTATGACGGGACACAGTCGCTGGGCGCACACACTTCCGCTTTTTCCGGTCATGATTATAAGGTAAAGCAGCTCTGTTTATCATATTAGAAACATTTAAGTGTGTTTAAAATGGTGTAATGACGTTCCTCTGTGCGTTCGCCCGGCGCTGCTGTGACATGTTCACACTGCTAAGAGTAAAGCGCTTCTGCAGAATAAAACCGAGGGTAGCGCAGATATGACGCGATTGACAGGCGACTCCCTCAGACGCTATGCTGACACGTCCCGGTCTTTAGTTAAAATAGCAATTTTCTCACAATTTACAAATAGTTGGAAACATTTGGGATATTGTAGGTACTCAACTGAACAAAATATATAACACTGGCCTAGTGGTTTTTGGGTGTTTTACTGCAAAAATACTACATAGTGCACATTTAATTAGATGCTATGCCAAATCCATTAACAATATTGAAATTAATAGCAACTTGATGCATCAATATAGACGAAAAGGTGCACATGTATGTTTGAACACTGACGTTGATCAGCGATCAGATTTCAGAGTGTGTTTTATGAACGTGTTTGTGTACCTGTGCTCTGTGTAACGGGCTCATTTGCAGGTAGAAAATCTTCATCGTAAGAATCATCGTTAGACTCGTCACCATCCACTGAAGACCAGGCACGAAGCTTTGCCTCCGCGATGGCGAACTGCTCTGCCACCCCTGATAAAAACACACACAATTAATGAATGCATATATCATTATTTATTTTTTTAAGAGAAAAAAAATTATAGCAAACTAACAAATTATAGGAGCTTATACAATGCAAGTGATCAGAGACATACATGCGTGTATAGTGGATAGAAAAACAAAACAATAACAAATAGAGAGGAAAAAAAACATACATGATGTTTAATGTACATCACATATCAGTTACTAGGCACTGCAGTCATTTGAACAAATACAGCAGAGGGAGTGATGTATCGCCGGGGAGACAGGATGATAAATTCATTTTATACGGCATTTCAGAATGTTTATAATCAATCGGCACCAAGATATACAATATAATAATATAAGATACTTCCGGGTGGCAGAACGCGAGCGGCTTCTGCTGACAAACTGAAGAGATCCAGCAGGCTACTGTAAACAGTTACGTAGTTAGGAACATTGTTGTTGATTAAAGTTGAAACTATGACGAAAACGTGTTGTGTTTGGGGTTGCGCCGTCAGATATACAGCAAAAGGTGTAGGATTGTATCGATTTCCTTAAAAAAGAAAAGTTAATATATCCAGCGGAATATATCCTGTGGGTGAGGAGGCTAAAGCGAGTGGACGTCGCCAAAAGTGGCGCTACAGAGAAGTATTCTCAAAACGGTCCATCTTCAAAATCACAGCAGAGCATAGTTATCTTCAGCTGGGGAAATTCGAGACTAATATTAGTAAACTCTAGATCTCTTTTAAAGATCGAACTCATTGCCAGTCACTGCCTGGAGTAAAAGTAGGAAGAGACTGAACTTCTAGTGTCATGTAGGCTACTGATCGAATGGCAATGGAAGAAATAGGAGAAGCAAAACATAGCTGTCGGCTGATGGATGATTGATGCGTGGACCACACTGGCTTCATCATCACCGCCAGTTTAGTTTGAGTGAATGCCTAACGTTAGCGGAGTAGCGCTAGTCTACAGCATGCTATCCTTTTGACCGTCAGAAGCTCACGTCTGTGCCATCTGATCCGACTCAGAGCAACAGAAAACCATCATAGCCTTTTTTAGTTAGATAACAGGGAAATAGACCATCTACGATAGCCTAACATTTTGTAAGTCACACAGCAACAGTCACTAAAATAACTACTCAATGGTAGGCTGAAGCTCATTTAAAAATGATGGTATTAGACTAGCACAACATCTACTGGAGCAAGGTTAGGCATTTCATGTATTGCTATCTCCTGAATTAGTTAATCAGTCCCTCAATAATCACGTCAACTATGTCTGAATTTCCAAGCCATTTACTAGCGTTGCCATAGGAATGCTTCGGCTTTTGCCACCCGGAAGAACGTTTATTACTGTTGTGACGTCATGGTGAATTGTCATATTGGATGCCAATAGAACCCAGATTTGATTGACAGGTCATTTGGAACGGAACACTGCCTTGAAATCCTTACTATGACATCATAGTAGTGTCCTCAGTGAGACAGGAAGTGACCTCACCGCTTCATTTCACACACAGCTCTGTCCAGACATGCTCACATATGTGTGGTGATTGGATTAAAGAGGCAATTAGCTAATTAAAGCTCTCGCTGTAGGCTTGTTTGAGATGAGCAAAATCTGCGCAGAACCGATCACCGGTGATCAGCGCGAGATGCATGCCGGTTAGAAATGTGTCCGAGGGCGGTCCGCCTTGCTCTGATGTCATGCCGACGTATGTCAAAAATCTCTCGCGATGGCGAGGCGGACGTGTCGGATTCTGCAGTCGAGCGCAGTTGCTCTCCACCGACTGCGCTGACCAAAAGCATGATGGGAAACGACTTGCTGACGACACAGCTTAATGCTCATTGGTTTAAACAACCGTGATGTATAGTTCTTTTTTAAAAATATTTGATTTTAAAACTCTGATATCATGTTTTTATGTGAATAAATTATGTGTGAATATTCTTAAACTCTCGGAGAGTGCGATCTCTCTGTGGGTTATGTGATTGTTGTCATATTAATAAAAATATATAAAAACATGTGTGTAATTAAAGTAAAAATGCTTGATAAACAGGTCTTTCGAATGGAAATAAATAACAAAAACTTTGGGTGTCTTGTTCATAATATTTATTTTCATATAAAAGCAACAGAACTGACATTACATCCAGTTTATCAGCAACAGAGCTCACGAGTGTGAATCCCGCGATATCCGCAACTGATCTCGCAGGTGTCTGATCCACTACGAGAGGAGAGAACTGTCCGGCTCGCCTGCTCTTTTTTCACTCCTCCCCTCACTGCAGCCGCCTAGTCTCGCCTTTATTTCAGGCGAGGCAAGGCGCATCTCAAACAAGCCTTGTGTCTCTGGTTTAATTGACAGGACTATATTTGTGCCACAGAAGCTCTTGCAGCATATCTGCGTACAATGAGGAACGGCAAAATAAGGCTAATAAAGTAAAATAACAGAGATATACGCAATGACAAAAATCTATTTAAAAGCTAAATAATAAAATTCTCAATAGGTGAAAAATAAAATAAAAGCAACATAATAATTAAAATCTCAATAGGCACAAAATAATTAAAATCGCAATATGAGCTAAATAAAACAAATACAATTCAATAAAAGTGAAATAAAATAAAGCAAAATAATTATCAATAAAATAAAAGCAACATAAAATCTCAATAGGCACAAAATAATTAAAATCGCAGCATGTGCAAAATAAAATAAATACAGTTCAATAAAAGTGAAATAAAATAAAGCAAATTAATTATCAATAAAAGAAAAGAAAAACATAAAGCAAAATAACAAATAATATTTTAATAGCCACAAAATAAAATAAAAGCAAAATAATTAAAATCTCAATAGGTGCAAAATAAAATAAAGTGAAATAAAAAGTGAAATAAAATAAAAGCTTTTTTTTTTATCTTAATGGTGCACAGTAAAAAAAAGAAGAATAACCCAGATGACGAGAATTAAACCAGCACTAACAAGCATTAACTTGTATGGAAATTAACTATTAATGCTTTAACAAAAAAAGAAAAAAACTCAATTTCTACGCCACTGCAGTCAGAGTGTTTAAACCCTTCCCCTGTCTGTCATTGGTCAGTCAAACAGATGGCCACGCCCCTAATGTCGTCGGTCGGGTCAGAAATCGACATGTCAAGCTTCTGAAACAAACAGATCAATGTTCTGAATATAGTTTGAGTCTCTCCCTCTCTCTCTCTCTTTCTCTCTCTCTCTCTCTCTCTCCCTATCTCTCTCTCTCCCCCTCTCTCTCTCTCTCTGCTTGTGTTAATTCAGAGATTTATCCTTCCATTCATCTTTCACCCTTTGCGGAGGCTTTGTCAGCAAACACACACACAGCAAGTTTTGTTTAGTTTTGGCAATTTTCCTAGAGTTCAATTTCACCCACCGCGTCACTGTTTGCGTGTGTGTGTGTGTGTGTGTGTGTGTGTGCGTTTCTGCAGTGGACAGACAGTAAATGCACAAACTCACACGTTGACAAGGACATATACACACTTACACACGCACGAACAAGATGACATGAATACTTAGTCACTTTATGAAAAGGGAAATCCTACGACATTGACTGACACACACACACACGTAGTGTTTCCATGTTTTATGGGGACTTTCCATAGGCGTAATGGTTTTTATACCGTACAAACCGTATTTTCTATCCCCCTACACTCCCCCTGCCCCTAAACCTACCCATCACACACACACACACACAGAGAGAGAGAGAGAGCTGTGAATGAATTCCTCTCAGGTTCGGCTCATAAATCGTCCTGCCATTGCTGAGGAAAAAGCTTTGTCACACCAGAGCGCAACAAAGTAACCTTCAGAGATGAGCTGAGGAAAGACAGAGTGACAGACAGCCTCCGGTCTAACCTCTTCCTCATCCTGGGAAAGCTCGGATGGGAGTTGTGAGGAAATAATGAATTGTTAAGGAAGCAGATTTAAGCACACTAAAGTGATAACTCGATTTGCTCGTGTGATGACTTCATTAGCTTGTTAACGGTCCCTATCCCAGTAGCAGGACACTTGGCTCGCTTTATTTATTGCTCGTTTCCCCTCTGTGTCTTCTTTAAGAAGAGACCGAAGAGATCTAGAGTGATTTCTCCATTAATCACACAGAGTTGGGTGGTTTGAATGCAACAGAATGAATCACTTTCATCATTTACATGCATTCATTTGGCACGTTTTTATTAAATATTTGCATTTGATCAGTTCATGCATTCCCTGGGAAATCAAACCCATGACCTTGGCATGACTAATGACATGCTGTGCTGTTAAAGTAAAAAACTATTCTGAGATTATTTCTGAGAAAATAAAGTCGCAAATCTGAGAAAATAAAGTCACGATTCTAAGAAAATAAAGTCACGATTCTACGAAAATAAAGTCGAGATGCTGAGAAAATAAAGTCACGATTCTAAGAAAATAAAGTCGAGATTCTGAGAAAATAAAGTCGAGATTCTGAGAAAATAAAGTCGAGATGCTGAGAAAATAAAGTCGAGATGCTGAGAAAATAAAGTCACGATTCTAAGAAAATAAAGTCGAGATGCTGAGAAAATAAAGTCACGATTCTAAGAAAATAAAGTTGAGATGCTGAGAAAATAAAGTTGCGATTCTAAGAAAATAAAGTTGAGATGCTGAGAAAATAAAGTCGCGATTCTAAGAAAATAAAGTTGAGATGCTGAGAAAATAAAGTCGCGATTCTAAGAAAATAAAGTCGCGATTCTGAGAAAATAAAGTCACGATTCTGAGAAAATAAAGTCACGATTCTGAGAAAATAAAGTCGCGATTCTGAGAAAATAAAGTCACGATTCTGAGAAAATAAAGTCACGATTCTAAGAAAATAAAGTCACGATTCTGAGAAAATAAAGTCACGATTCTGAGAAAATAAAGTCGCGATTCTGAGAAAATAAAGTCACGATTCTGAGAAAATAAAGTCGCGATTCTGAGAAAATAAAGTCGAGATGCTGAGAAAATAAAGTCGAGATGCTGAGAAAATAAAGTCGCGATTCTAGTAAAATAAAGTCACGATTCTGAGAAAATAAAGTCGTGATGCTGAGAAAATAAAGTCGAGATGCTGAGAAAATAAAGTCGAGATGCTGAGAAAATAAAGTCACGATTCTAAGAAAATAAAGTCACGATTCTGAGAAAATAAGGTCGAGATCCTGAGAAAATAAAGTCACGATTCTAGGAAAATAAAGTCGAGATTCTAAGAAAATAAAGTCGTGATGCTGAGAAAATAAAGTCGAGATGCTGAGAAAATAAAGTCGAGATGCTGAGAAAATAAATTCACGATTCTAAGAAAATAAAGTCACGATTCTGAGAAAATAAGGTCGAGATCCTGAGAAAATAAAGTCACGATTCTAAGAAAATAAAGTCGAGATGCTGAGAAAAAGTCGAGATGCTGAGAAAATAAAGTCGAGATGCTGAGAAAATAAAGTCACGATTCTGAGAAAATAAAGTCACGATTCTAAGAAAATAAAGTCGCGATTCTGAGAAAATAAAGTCGAGATGCTGAGAAAATAAAGTCACGATTCTAAGAAAATAAAGTCGCGATTCTGAGAAAATAAAGTCGAGATGCTGAGAAAATAAAGTCACGATTCTAAGAAAATAAAGTCGAGATGCTGAGAAAATAAAGTCACGATTCTAAGAAAATAAAGTCGAGATGCTGAGAAAATAAAGTCGAGATGCTGAGAAAATAAAGTCGAGATGCTGAGAAAATAAAGTCACGATTCTAAGAAAATAAAGTCACGATTCTAAGAAAATAAAGTCACGATTCTAAGAAAATAAAGTCACGATTCTAAGAAAATAAAGTCGAGATGCTGAGAAAATAAAGTCGCGATTCTGAGAAAATAAAGTCGAGATGCTGAGAAAATAAAGTCACGATTCTAAGAAAATAAAGTCGAGATGCTGAGAAAATAAAGTCACGATTCTAAGAAAATAAAGTCGAGATGCTGAGAAAATAAAGTCGAGATGCTGAGAAAATAAAGTCGAGATGCTGAGAAAATAAAGTCACGATTCTAAGAAAATAAAGTCACGATTCTAAGAAAATAAAGTCACGATTCTGAGAAAATAAGGTCGAGATCCTGAGAAAATAAAGTCACGATTCTAGGAAAATAAAGTCGAGATTCTAAGAAAATAAAGTCGTGATGCTGAGAAAATAAAGTCGAGATGCTGAGAAAATAAAGTCGAGATGCTGAGAAAATAAAGTCACGATTCTAAGAAAATAAAGTCACGATTCTGAGAAAATAAGGTCGAGATCCTGAGAAAATAAAGTCACGATTCTAAGAAAATAAAGTCGAGATGCTGAGAAAAAGTCGAGATGCTGAGAAAAAGTCGAGATGCTGAGAAAATAAAGTCGAGATGCTGAGAAAATAAAGTCACGATTCTGAGAAAATAAAGTCACGATTCTAAGAAAATAAAGTCGCGATTCTGAGAAAATAAAGTCGAGATGCTGAGAAAATAAAGTCACGATTCTAAGAAAATAAAGTCGCGATTCTGAGAAAATAAAGTCGAGATGCTGAGAAAATAAAGTCACGATTCTAAGAAAATAAAGTCGAGATGCTGAGAAAATAAAGTCACGATTCTAAGAAAATAAAGTCGAGATGCTGAGAAAATAAAGTCGAGATGCTGAGAAAATAAAGTCGAGATGCTGAGAAAATAAAGTCACGATTCTAAGAAAATAAAGTCACGATTCTAAGAAAATAAAGTCACGATTCTAAGAAAATAAAGTCACGATTCTAAGAAAATAAAGTCGAGATGCTGAGAAAAAGTCGAGATGCTGAGAAAATAAAGTCGAGATGCTGAGAAAATAAAGTCACGATTCTAAGAAAATAAAGTCACGATTCTGAGAAAATAAAGTCGCGATTCTGAGAAAATAAAGTCACGATTCTAAGAAAATAAAGTCACGATTCTGAGAAAATAAAGTCACGATTCTGAGAAAATAAAGTCACGATTCTAAGAAAATAAAGTCACGATTCTGAGACCATAAAGTCGCGATTCTGAGAAAATAAAGTCGAGATGCTGAGAAAATAAAGTCACGATTCTAAGAAAATAAAGTCGCGATTCTGAGAAAATAAAGTCGAGATGCTGAGAAAATAAAGTCACGATTCTAAGAAAATAAAGTCGAGATGCTGAGAAAATAAAGTCACGATTCTAAGAAAATAAAGTCACGATTCTGAGACAATAAAGTCGCGATTCTGAGAAAATAAAGTCACGATTCGGAGAAAATAAAGTCACGATTCTGAGACAATAAAGTCGCGATTCTGAGAAAATAAAGTCGAGATGCTGAGAAAATAAAGTCGAGATGCTGAGAAAATAAAGTCACGATTCTAAGAAAATAAAGTCGAGATGCTGAGAAAATAAAGTCGCGATTCTGAGAAAATAAAGTCGAGATTCTGAGAAAATAAAGTCACGATTCTAAGAAAATAAAGTCGAGATGCTGAGAAAATAAAGTCGAGATGCTGAGAAAATAAAGTCGAGATGCTGAGAAAATAAAGTCACGATTCTAAGAAAATAAAGTCACGATTCTAAGAAAATAAAGTCACGATTCTAAGAAAATAAAGTCACGATTCTAAGAAAATAAAGTCGAGATGCTGAGAAAAAGTCGAGATGCTGAGAAAATAAAGTCGAGATGCTGAGAAAATAAAGTCACGATTCTAAGAAAATAAAGTCACGATTCTGAGAAAATAAAGTCGCGATTCTGAGAAAATAAAGTCACGATTCTAAGAAAATAAAGTCACGATTCTGAGAAAATAAAGTCACGATTCTGAGAAAATAAAGTCACGATTCTAAGAAAATAAAGTCACGATTCTGAGACCATAAAGTCGCGATTCTGAGAAAATAAAGTCGAGATGCTGAGAAAATAAAGTCACGATTCTAAGAAAATAAAGTCGCGATTCTGAGAAAATAAAGTCGAGATGCTGAGAAAATAAAGTCACGATTCTAAGAAAATAAAGTCGAGATGCTGAGAAAATAAAGTCACGATTCTAAGAAAATAAAGTCACGATTCTGAGACAATAAAGTCACGATTCTAAGAAAATAAAGTCGCGATTCTGAGAAAATAAAGTCACGATTCGGAGAAAATAAAGTCACGATTCTGAGACAATAAAGTCGCGATTCTGAGAAAATAAAGTCGAGATGCTGAGAAAATAAAGTCGAGATGCTGAGAAAATAAAGTCACGATTCTAAGAAAATAAAGTCGAGATTCTGAGAAAATAAAGTCGCGATTCTGAGAAAATAAAGTCACGATTCTGAGAAAATAAAGTCGAGATGCTGAGAAAAAAAAGTCGCGATTCTGAGAAAATAAAGTCGAGATGCTGAGAAAATAAAGTCACGATTCTAAGAAAATAAAGTCGAGATGCTGAGAAAATAAAGTTGAGATGCTGAGAAAATAAAGTCGCGACGAGAAAATAAAGACGAGATTCTGAGGGAATTATTATTCCGTGTTTTCACTGTCAGACGCAAGGGGACGCTATTATGAATCTTCTGAATGAACAGCGTATTGATGATTCGGATCTCCAATGTCAGGTGATTTCAGCAGTTTGACATGCGATCCGAATCATTAGTCAATTCGCTGATTCATAACAGTTCAAATCTTTATTTGAGGATTGAAAACAAATGCGGAAGAGAAGACGATGCTGAATAAAGTCGTAGTTTTTGTTATTTTTGGACACAAATGTATTTCCGATGCTTCAAGAGACTCTAATTAACCCACTGATGTCTCATATGGACTACTGTGATGATGTTTTTATTCCCTTTCTGGACATGGACAGTATAGTGTGCATACACTTGCATACGCTCTCGGACTAAATATAAAATATCTTAAACTGTGTGTGAAGATGAACGGAGGTCTTACGGGTGTGGAACGACATTAGGGGGAGGAGTTAATGACATACATTTCATTTTTGGGTGAACTAACTCTTTAAAAACGTTGGCGGGGAAAGAGTTAAGTGTGTGGAGGTCACTGACCGGCAGCGAAGCGCGCCTCCTGCTCTCCCTCGGACAGATGAGAGTATGACGTGAGATGGGACTCCAGGGCAATGGGTGTGTCTATGGGTTTACTCCAGCCCTTCCACTCGATCAGGTGAGCCACGCGCCCCTGAGCCATCGCCGTAGGCTTCGTCACATGATCTTTGACCACCTGCGAGATACCTGCACACACACACAGAGGTCAGTGACCCCAATGCTGCATAATACATAAGGACTAATCCAGGTGACTGTCATGGTGTCAGTCACTACCACACAATAGACTCGTCACGTGCAATGAAAAGCACGTGTGTGTGTTTACTGTGAAGATCTCTTGTATCTAAGGTGTGTGTGTGTGTGTGTGTGTGTGTGTGTGTGTGTGTGTGTGTGTGTGTGTGTGTGTGTGTGTGTGTGTGTGTGTGTGTGTGTGTGTGTGTGTATGTGTGTGTGTGTGTGTTCCTTGTTCAGCAATACTTGTGAGGGCACAAATGTCCTTACTTTATATAGTAAAATTTGAAAACAACTGACTAGTGAGGACATTGGACTGGTCCTCACTAGTTAAAAAGGCTTATAAATCGTCCAAAACAAGTTTTTATTTAAATCTATTGTTTTGTTCCTGTGATGGGTAGGTTTAGGGATTGGGGTTAGGGGACAGAAAATATCATTAACCTATAAAATTAATGGAGGTCTATGTAATGTCCTCACTAATATAGTGAAACAAACATGTTTGTGTGTGTGTGTGTGTGTGTGTGTGTGTGTGTGTGTGTGTGTGTGTGTGTGTGTGTGTGTGTGTGTGTGTGTGTGTGTGTGTGTGGGCATGTTTTTGTGACATATGAGGACACAAATGTGTATAATGCCATGGGTATGACACAGGTATTACAGGAGAGGGTGAAATATGAGGACATTACCCATGGCCCCACTTTACAAAAGGCTTATAAACCACACAGGAGGAGTTTATTTAGAAAGTAAAAATGCAGAATGTTTCCTGTGATGGGTAGATTTAGGGGCTGTGTGTGTGTGTGTGTGTGTGTGTGTGTGTGTGTGTGTGTGTGTGTTGGGTAGGTTTAGGGGCAGTGTAAGGGGATAGAAAATACGGTTTGTACAGTATAAAAGCCATAACGCCTATGGAATGTCCCCATATGTCACAAAAACAAACGTGCGTGTGCATGTGCGTGTGCGTGTGTGTGTGTGTGTGTGTGAGTCAGGTTTTGTGATCTTTGTGGAGACCAAATGACCTACATTATGAGAACAATACAGCATCTCAATGTGTCCGAATGGAGACGCTTCATTATCAATCTATTGTTATTTTCTATTTTTGCTGTAACTTTTGTTACACTACCATTAATCAGCTTTAAATTACCGTTAACTATTGACAAGGTGCAACGCCTACAACAGCAGCTTAAAATTACCTAAACACTAATGTTAACCAAAATATTAAAATACCTGTTTAGTTTATTTTAAGCTGCTGTTTTGGTGATGCATCTGGCAAAAATCTTGTCAATAGTTAATCTAGGAATTTAATGCTGGTCAAATGAACCTAATTTCGGGAACTTCCCCGGGTCAAATTTTAGATTTTGTTCATGTTTTTTTCTGTAGAAAGCAAACATAAATAGTGATGAAAGTCCAAATATTAAATGTCTCAGATGTATATTGACTGATAATCACTGTTTTGTAGAGGAGGGTCAAAATGACAATTTTCACCTGAGATTTGGAGGCAAATTAGAGGGGGGTAAAAATGACTTTAGAAAGATGGAAGCAATATTATTTTATTTCCACACAGAGATTGGTAGATTTATTAGTGAAATATGTTGACTTTATCAATCTGTGTTGTATTATATGCCAACGGTGACCGTTCACAAAATGGGAGAATAAAAAATCACTTATTGTGTTTTTTGTCTCAAGTTTGAATGCCTGTAACCCAAGAAGTATTAAAGGTATTTTAATATCCTTTTAGATTCTGGTTCTTAACAAACTTTTCTTTTGGTATCTCCATTTTAACGGCCCTCGATGCTTCAGTCCCAGAGATATGGAGATCTCAATGTGGCTCCGTGAGTAAACTCGTAAAGTTCAGTGGTCGAAAACCAAATGTGGGTCTCTTTGCACACAGCTGATAATTTTTATATTTAAAAACGAATATCTGAAGAACAAAATAATGTTGAAACTAGAAATGCATCTCGTTTTTTTTTCTATCACCTCAATTGCATAGATCATCCCTGTCATAAATATTCCTTTTTTTAAAGTTGTCATAACTAGGCCACATTTACTCTGCAGGTCTTGATACAAAATTTTGATTTGGTGACTATATCCAGTTTTTTTGGTGACCCGCTTACATCTTTTAAAAGCGATCCGTATCTGGTATTTACACTGGCGAAACAGCCCAAGACATTCTGACCCGGAAGTAAAACGGCGCAATATGCAATGGATGCAAATGAAATTATTATTCAATGTTTTGCTTTCCGCAAATATACACTGTATGCAAATTAAACCACATTTGGTTTGTGACAACTGACAATGTGCACAATTTAACAATTTACTCATCAAGCTATACTGACATCCCCATATCTCTGAAATTGGACAATATTGGGCCTTAAACATGAAAATATCAAAAGAAAACTTAGATAAGAAGCAGCATCTAGGCCACATTTACTCTGCAGGTCTTGATGTAAAATTCAGATTTGGTGACTATATCCGATTTTTTTGACCCGTATCTGATATTTATGCATATACACTGGAGAAACAGCCCAAGACGTTCTGACCCGTAAAAGGAAGTAAAATGGCGTGATATGCAATAGATGCAGACAAAATGATTATTCAATGTTTAAAGATTTTTAAGATTATTCAATCTTTAAAGGTCAGCAAAACGTTGCTTTCGTCTTCCATCGCTCCATTAGTGTCATGTGATCGCAGTTCGTGTCCACCTTAGTTGACGTCATTCGCCTTCATCTCTTTTTCAATGACGTTTGACTCACATTTACTGGGGAATATCCGATTCGACCGCTTACATGGCAGATGCAAATGCACGTATCCGAATCATATTGGATTTATTATCAAATATGAGTGAGGCCTGAATCCGATCTGAGGATATCAGAGTTCATGCGTTTTTTCCTGCTTACACCTTCACACGTCATATCCGATCTGTGCCACATGAGAGGGACGAATCAGAATTGGGTCACTTGAACCATGCAGTGTAAATGGGGCAAGTATTAAAGACATTTTAATATTCTTCTAGATTCTCATTCTTAATAAACTTTTCTTTTGGAAACCTAGATCTTAAGACCCTATATAGTTCAGTTCCATAGATACAGGGACCCCAGTGTGGCTCCAGGTCCAAATGGTTAAATTTGACCCATTTTCAATGGTCAAGAACCAAATGTAGGTAACTTTTTAAAAAGCTGACAGTTATTGTTTTTAAAGAAGAATATCTGAAGAACAAATAACACTGAAACTAGAAATGTATCTTGTTTTCCTCTATCAAAAATTCCAAAGTTTACATGTCCTTAATTCAAGAAAAGTTAAAGATATCTTAATGTCCTTTTAGATTCTTATTCTTATTAAACTTTTCTTCAGTAATCTTCATTTTTAATACCCTACATGGTTCAGTCTCGTAGATATAGGGATGTCAATGTGGTAATGTAGTTACGATTCTGCGTATTTTAACTCTTGGTGGCTTCAGAAGCAAAATCACATCTTCCAAATATCCCTGAAACTGATTAAAATATAGATTCCATTTCTACTTTAACCATTATTTATTCTTCAGAGAATCCTCTTTAAATGCAATAAGTATAAACTGTGTGCAAAGTTAACTACATTTGTTTTTCGATCACTGAAAATGTGTAAAATTCAACAATTTGAACATGGAGCTGCTTTGACATACCCATATCTATGGGAACGAACTATATAGGGCCTTGAAAATTAAAATTTCAAAAGGAAAGTTTATTAAGAATGGGTATCTAGAGGTATATTAAGATATATTGAACACTTTTAGAGTTACAAGCATGCAAACTTTGGAAAAACACTTAGACAGGAATGTTCTACGTAATTGAGCTGATAGAAAAACACAAGATACATTTCTAGTTTCACCGTTATTTGTTCTTCAGATATTCTTTTTTAAAAGAAAAAGGTATCAGCTGTGTGCAAAGAGACCCACATTTGGTTTTTGACCACTAAATGCGTGTACAATTGACAAATTTACTCATGGAGCCGCATTGAGATCTCCATATCTCTGGGACTGAACCATCGAGGGCCTTTAAAATAAAGACACCAAAAGGAAAGTTTGTAATGAACCAGAATCTAAAAGGATATTAAGATATCTTCAATACTTCTTAAGTTACAGGCATGCAAACTTGGGGCAAATAACATAAGAAGTGCTTTTCCCCCATTTTTGAACTGTCTCCGTTGGCATATAATGAAATAAAGATTGATAAAGTCAACATATTTCACTAATATATTTACCAATCTCTGTGTGGAAATAAAATATTGATGCTTCTATCTTTCTAAAGTCATTTTTACCCCCCTCTAATTTGGCTCCAAATCTCAGGTGAAAATTGTCATTTTGACCCTCCTCTACAAAACAGTGATTTCTATACTTTATTATACTATACTATACATCTGTGACATTTAATATTTGGACTTTCATCACTATTTATGTCTGTTTTTCTTCAAAAAAAGAACAAAGAACAAAATCAAAAATTTGAGCCGGAGACCAATAGTCAAATACCTAAGTTAACTATTGTCAAGGTTTTCATAAGGTGCAACCTTCATAAGGTTAACATGAACTAGTATCCCACGAGAATGTTTTTTTTTTTTTTTAAACAGAGCAAATTAAATAACATTTCATTGATAGATTATGAAGACAAGAATTTATTAAATCACAAATAATTCACCACATACAGTGAGGAAAATAAGTATTTGAACACCCTGCTATTTTAATATTTTGCTATTAAGATACAGCTGCAAATAAGTATTGGAACACCTGAGAGAATCAATGTTAATATTTGGTACAGTAGCCTTTGTTTACAATTACAGAGCTCAAATGTTTCCTGTAGTTTTTCACCAGGTGTGCACACATTACAGGAGGGATTCTGGCCCACTCCTCCACACAGATCTTCTCTAGATCAGTCAGGTTTCTGGCCTGTCGCTGAGAAACATGAGTTTGAGCTCCCTCCAAAGATTCTCTATTGGGTTTAGGTCTGGAGACTGGCTAGGCCACGACAGAACCTTGATATACTTCTTACAGAGCCACTTCTTGGTTATCCTGGCAGTGTGCTTCGGGTCATTGTCATGTTGGAAGACCCAGCCTCGACCCATCTTCAACGCTCTAACTGAGGTTGTTCCCCAAAATCACGCAATACATGGCCCTGATCATCCTCTCTTTAATACAGTGCAGTCGCCCTGTCCCATGTGCAGAAAAACATCCCCATGATGCTACCACACCTATTCTTCACAGTAGGGATGGTGTTCTTAAGATGGTACTCATCTTACTTCTTCCTCCAAACACGTTTAGTTAAATTATGACCAAAAAGTTATATCTTGGTCTCATCTGACCACATGACTTTCTCCCATGACTCCTCTGGATCATCCAAATGGCCATTGGCAAACTTAAGCCGGCCCTGGACATGTGCTGGTTTAAGCAGGGGAACCTTCCGTGCCATGCATGATTTCAAACCATAAAGTCTTAGTGTTTGACCAACAGTAACCTTGGAAACGGTGGTCCCAGCTCTTTTCAGGTAATTGACTAGCTCCCCTATGTAGTTCTGGGCTGATTTCTCACCTTTCTTAGGATCATTGAGACCCCACGAGTTGAGATCTTGCATGAGGCCCTAGTCTGAGGGAGATTGACAGTCATGTTTAGCTTCTTCCATTTTCTAATAATTGCTCCAACAGTGGACCTTTTTTCACCGAGCTGCTTGGCAATTTCGCCGTAGCCCTTACAATTTTGTCTCTAGAGTCTTTGGACAGCTCTTTGGTCTTGGCCATGTTAGTAGTTGGATTCTTACTGATTGTATGGGGTGGACAGGTGTCTTTATGCAGCTAACGACCTCAAACAGGTACATCTAATTTAGGATAATAAATGGAGTGGAGGTGGACATTTTAAAGGCAGACTAAAGCTGGGCATACACTGTGCGTTTTTGTCCAATTTCGAGCCAAATTCTGACTTGTGTTTAACACTCGATGGCACTCATGGACGAGGTCGAACTGGAAGCCGTGTTAATCTTGGACTAAATCGGCCACCGTAGGAGTTAAAACAAAATCAGAATTGAGAGGAACAGAAACTAATATTCACTGGATGGTCATATACCTTTACACCGCTAGATGGGGGAAAATATCACACAGTGGAGCTTTAATATTTCTATTTTGGTCCATATTGTGAGAAAAAAATAGAAGAGAAGTAGGCCCATTTTGTGTTAAACAAGTTGTTTTTAGATAAATCTGCTCTTACTTTTCATTGAGACGGACATTATTGCGGTGTTCTGACATTATAATCATATAATTAAATACCCATAAATCCTTGTTTAATCGGGCTAAATGTTTTTAAATAGTGAGGAGTAATCTATCTATTATTTTATTATGCAGTGTGTAGATTATGCATTATGAAATTGTTGGGGGGGGGGGGCAAATTAATGTAATATCAATTTAATAATAAAAGTAGGCCTACTCTAATAATAATAATAATAATAATAATAATAATAATAATAATAATAATAATAATAATAATTTTATACATAAAATCCCCTTGATAAAATCCCCTCTATAATACACCATGGTCTATCGTCTCCACGGGGGTTTTATTGTGCATTTTTCACCCGTACAGTGTGAGCAGTCAAGACGCGCTCGACGGTCGGACTGCACAGTGTGAGCACATCAATCGTGAGCTTTGGCTTTACATCGCATGCGATCTACTCGTACAGTGTGTGTGTAGGTAACCTTGCTGAAATCGCATGGAAATCGCACAGTGTATGCCCAGCTTTAACAGGTCTTTGAGGGTCAGAATTCTAGCTGATAGACAGGTGGTCAAATACTTATTTGCAGCTGTATCATACAAATAAATAGTTAAAAAATCATACATTGTGATTTCTGGATTTTTTTTTTAGACTATGATTTCCAAGTGGGAGAACTTGCAAAATAGCTCAGTATTCAAATACTTATTTTCCTCACTGTATGTATTTAAATATGCTTTAAATATGGTTTGGGGGTCACAATGAAACCAATGAGAGAGAGAGAGAGAGAGAGAGAGAGAGAGAGAGAGAGAGAGAGAGAGAGAGAGAGAGAGAGAGAGAGAGAGAGAGAGAGAGAGATCTGTGTGTGTTTACCGTGAAGTGAAGATCTAGCCAGTGCGGCGATCTCGTGAATGGTGAGAGCTCGTCTGGATTTAGGTAACATGTCGTTGCTTTCCTCAACATTTACCTGAGAGAAGACGACAAAACACAGAGTTAAAAAAAAGCTTCAAAGAACAGCTTAAATTCAGCACAACAAAACACAATTCTTCTCTGCTTTTCTCCTCTCCTCTCCTTCACATCATGTCTAATAGAGTTGTTTAAAACCTGCCCATTTACTTGAAACATATTTGCCCTATTTAAATGAAAGGTTTTGCTAAGGTGTTTTTGGTGGTGGTTTTATACTGCAATGCTCAAGTCTGTGAGATCTGGTCTGTAGATGTGCCTTCAATGTGCGTCTGTGGGATTTTTGCAGTTAAATATTGCAAAATTCTGTCTAGAAGTGAGAATCCCACAAGAGCGAAGCTGCCTTTCTTCGCCTCTGATGAGACTGTACAGGTCACGGTGTGTGTGTGTAAGGTCACATGTGTTTCTGAGTTGAGTCGTTCGTGTGTGTGTCATCCGCAGGGACTCGCCGTGTTTAAGTCCTCCTGAGCAGGTATGAGGTTAAACGCATTAGCAAAAAACGTCATGGCAAAGTTAATGGAGCAGGTGGCAAAATAACAGCGGATACATATTGTAATGAAAAGCACGCGAGCACCGTCCCCGAGAGCTCTCGAGATACGCGCAGATAATTCCCTACATGAGCTGGAGGTAATAACACCATTACAGTCTGCTGCTGTTCACACACACACACACACACACACACACACACACACACACACACACACACACACACACACACACACAGACCGTCGCCTACTGCCCTACTGAACGCCGAGCTGAGATTCGGTCCCTGAAGAGCTCAAGCTCAGGAAAACAGCGCAGATTCAATGAACGCCGTACAGCAGCCGCCTCTGAAAAGATCTTTTGCTATTTTACTATCAGTAAACAATGACATCCATCGCAGCCCAAACACACACTGGAGAAGAGAAGAGAAGAGAAGAGAAGAGAAGAGAAGAGAAGAGAAGAGAAGAGAAGAGAAGAGAAGAGAAGAGAAGAGAAGAGAAGAGAAGAGAAGAGAAGAGACAAAGATAAAATAGACAAGAATGGAATAGAATAGAATAGAATAGAATAGAATAGAATAGAATAGAATAGAATAGAATAGAATAGAATAGGCAAAGATAAAAATAGATGAAGATAGAATATAACAGACAAAGATAAACTAGACTAGACTATAGTCTTGACCAGATGGAGAGAACAGGAATAAAATAAAATAAACAAACAAAAAATAATAAACTAGACGAGTTAAAATGAGATAAAAAAGATAAAAAAGATAAAAATGGAACAGAACAGAGTATAAAATGATACAAAATAGAACAGACTAGAAGAGAATAGAATAAAGAGGATTTAACAGTACAGTAAAACAGATTCTATTCTATTCTATAGAAAGGTATATATTATTTAAAAACTAAATAGAAAAGAAGAATATAAAATAGAAAGTAAATGTCTACACTGATAGATAGGAGAACAGTAGACTAGAATAGAATAAAATGAAAAACATCTGCAAAACATCCAAACCAAAGACACTGTTCTAATCTAATGAAGTGTCGGACTGAATCTCGGCTTCTCTATTTGCATGCAAACCAACCCTCTGAGCATTGAGACGGACACACACACACACACACGCCCGCGCGCGCGCGCAAATCCACAGGTACTATAACAGCAAACACACGGTAATTACAGCACAAGCGCAGGTCGACACCAGTCTGTCTCTGAGGCTGGAAAACACACACACAGCTCAACAAGGGCACGAACCCCACAGTTCCCGCGCTTCAGCGAGACACAGCAAACGACCACAGACCCGACCAGAGCATTCCCAAACATCTGCCTCTCAAACACACACACACACACACACACGCTACCGGCTCTCCGCTCGCTCCACACAGGAACAAAAGCTTCTCCATGGAGTCCGTCCTCACCGACATGCCCCGCCGAGCGCAGACCGAGCTATTCCGCGGGAACTCTGAGGGAAACGAGCATTTCTATAGCAACCAGTCACCATGGAACGATTTCTCCAAGGATACGGCGGAATGGATGCTGGATGACGTCACATGCAGCACATTTGATCATCAGTCTCTCTCTCTCTCTCTCTCTCTCTCTCTCTCTCTCTCTCTCTCTCTCTCTCTCTCTCTCTCTCTCTCTCTCTCTCTCTCATGAACACACATGCAAACAGCACGTAACACATGCAACACACACGCACCAATTGCATTCCCCGACATGACACCTCTCTCTCTCTCTCTCTCTCTCTCTCTCTCTCTCTCTCTCTCTCTCTCTCTCTCTCTCTCTCTCTCTCTGCCTGT